>NC_092699.1:5390797-5578297 GCF_964275005.1 Diadema setosum
AGTTTAGATACGGTAGTATCAAACTAGAGTAAAGAGTTGATAATGCACATGAAGGAAGATAATATTTTAATCTGTTCATTACGCCAATGTTTCGTGAAATAGTTTTACATATGCTATCAATATGATTCCTCCATGAAAGCTTGTTATCAACGCAAACACCAAGAAATTTAAAAGTAGAAACTTCTTCTAGGGGAGTAGTATCAAATGATATATTGCCCGGGAGGCTATCTAAAGAGTTACTAAAAAGCATAAATTTTGTTTTTTGAATATTAAGTGACAATTTATTTGCGTATATCCATTGTATAACCTTTTTCAGTTCTTCGTTTACTGTTCTTGCTAAGATATTTGGGTCGGGATGGGAAAAGAAAAGGTTAGAGTCATCCGCGAATAATATGAATGATAGTTTCTCCGAGGATCTATGAAAATCATTGATATAAATAATGAATAACAACGGGCCTAGTAAGCTCCCTTGTGGGACACCACATGTTATCGTTTTATTTTGAGAATCAAAGCCATTGACATGTACAAATTGGGATCTATTTGATAGGTAACTCGTGAACCACTCCAAGGCCTTTCCACGTATGCCATAATGGGATAATTTTGCGAGAAGTATTCCATGGTTAATCGTGTCAAAGGCCTTGGAGAAGTCCAACAAGATACCTATCGTGTGTGAAAATGTGTCAAGTGCGTGTGTGACTTTGTCGATGAGGGCGAGTAATGCGTGTGTTGTGCTGTGGTTTTCCCTGAATCCAAATTGAACATTTAAAAATATGTCACAGGTTTTAAGAAAACGTACTGTCCGGATGTAAACTATTTTTTCAAGAATCTTGGAGATAGAAGATAATAAAGATATAGGTCTATAATTGTTGACATCATCCTTCTCCCCTTTCTTGAAAATAGGAATTACTTTCGTAATTTTCATGCTATTTGGCACATGGCCAGTTGTAAGCGATGAATTGATAATATGTACTAAGGGATCCACTATTTGAGGAATTATATTTTTTATCAGGTGGTTATCAATTCCGTCGTGGCCAGGACTTTTTCCTTCTTTCAAATTGGCAACAATCCTTACTATTTCTTCTTTATATGTAGGGTCAAAAAATATAGTTTTGGAGTTAGGTGTATCTAAAAAATCAGTAAAAGTTTTACTAGAAAGAGGAATATTTTGAGAAAGATTTTGTCCAATTGAAGAGAAGAAGTCATTAAAAATTTCAGCCATGCCAGCGGGAGTGTTGCTGGAGGCATCGCCCCATCGAACTTCAGTAATATTGGATGAATTGTTAGGTGTATTCATAGCATCTTTTAATATTTTCCATGTGTTTTTAATATCATTTTTATACTTATTTATCTGATTTACATAAAAGTTTTTCTTCCGCGTACGTAATAATGTGGTGAGTGTGTTTTTATATGAAACATATTTTTTCTTATTTTTTCAGTAGGATTGCATCTGTATTTATAAAATAAATTATTTTTTCTATTTATAGATCGTAATATGGACTGGGTTATCCACGGGACTTTTGGAATTTGCTTATATCTATCTTTTATGTTACGCTGCGGAATATGGTTATCGATTTCAGAGGTAATAGTAGATATGAAGTAGTCATAAGACAAATTGACCAGTGGGTGTTATGATCTTTTTGTGAACTGTACTCATGAAGGAATATAACTTTTTAAGTCCTGGTCTTTGAAATATTGCATTTCGTCGACACAATTGAGCTGGTTTATAACGCCAAACTATAGACTAATATGAAAAAAAAAAAAATATATATATATATATATATTGAAAAAAAAAACCTACGCATACATCAATCATGTATGTCAGATTTCATTTTTTTTTTCGGCTTTAAAAGGGTTTTCGAAAATAGAAGCCA
Source organism: Diadema setosum (assembly GCF_964275005.1). NCBI lineage: Eukaryota > Metazoa > Echinodermata > Echinoidea > Diadematoida > Diadematidae > Diadema > Diadema setosum. The sequence continues at coordinate 5,392,669 of NC_092699.1, forward strand.
AGAAATTGCTTACATGAAAACATGGATATGCCAGTATGATTCCGCGCATAATTTATTGTGGTAATAGTGGCTACCGTTTGCAAAAATTTGAGGACATTTTGATATCTGGAAACAGCTGGAACAAGACTATACTGCACTCTCTGAGTTTCCCCCCGTCTCGAAAGGCAGAGCGACTCCAGAATCTCGGCTCGTCTTGTTACGAGCCGTAGCTGAGTGGGGTCACAGGGTCCGCCGAGCCCAGAGCAAGCCGCGGAGCCGGGGTCGTGGAGGGAGCGTGAGAAGGGTCGGAAAATGAGAGTTACGAGCGACGGGGAAAGCGTCATCAATTACGGTCATTAGCGAGCCCCAGGGATCGATCCCCCGAAATATAGTGCAAGTTTGATTCTCCCACAGCACCTCCCCCCCCCCCCCCCCTTACCAACCACCACCACCAAGGCCCAAGCTACAAGGGTTGCACTCGTGCCATTCGTTGGACTTGAACCACATGAATATGAGATCTTTGTTGCCAGCGAAGTCAGGGTTCAAAACATACCACGCTTTAATAGCATAACAACTCGGATGCCAACCTCACCCAACGTGAAATATGTCAAAGAGATAGAGAGAAATAGAAAGGGGGGGGGGGGGGGGGAGAGCAAAGCTATTCTGAAATCATCCTTTCCATCAATGCTCTCTTCGTGATCCGTAGTCATTTTCGTGATATATGGGACTAGCGCTGCTCATGAATTACTTATGCCATTCTGCCACAGTTTGTGGCGCCAGCGTCTTACATCACACGACGAGATCAGGAGGAGGAGCAAGTATCGAACATTGTCCGCGATCACAGATGGCGATCGGAAGAGGGCAGAATGAATGAGTCTAGATACCCACAAGTCATACGGCCCAGGAGTTCGACATTGAGAAAGGTCCATGAGCCATGCAACCCAGAGTTCGACACTAGGCAAGTACAGTCCATGAGTCCGACACTAGACAAACAAGGCCTACGAGTTTGACACTAGGCAAACAAGGCCCACGAATTTGAATCTAAGCAAACAAGGCCCACGAATTCAACACTTAGTAAAGAAAAGAAAAAAGGCCTACGAGTTCGATATTACCTCACGGTCTTAATGTGTAAGTCTCCTGGGCCTAATATGCTAAGTGTCAATTTCGTGGGCCTTGCTTGCCTAGTATTGGACTCATGGGCTTTTCTGTACAACAAGGAGTATCCGTTTTCATTATAATTTCACAAATTTCGCGAGAGCCAAGATCCGAAAAATCAAAATGCACGCGAAAGTTCTTGTCTACACTAAATGCATTGAAGTGGAATGCCAGTGGCAATTTGCAAAAATGTCATGCCTCGGAAAAGGCCGTCGGCTTCAATTATCCAAAATTTCATGCCGCGAATATACTGAGTTTGTAAAGTGTCGAACTCGTGGGCTGTATGACTCGTGGGCTGTACGATTGGTGGGTGTCGAACTCTTGCCGTGCACCCACACCAAGACCGTACAGTATAGCTCCAAGACAATCAGTCTCATGCAACTATGGTTCTAATACAATTTAAAGAGGAATTCCAGTCCAGTTATAAGTTAGTCTGATAAGAAAGAGTAAAATCTTACGAGTACAAGAGTGAAAATTTGATCAAAATCGGCTTAAAAATATTTGAACAATGGTCTGTCTGTTTCTCAGTTGGTTCGGCACTGATAATATGCCTCTTAGTAGGCCTACAAATTAGGTTTTTTGTTTTTTGTTTTTTGTTTTTTCGTTTTTTTTTTTCTTTTTTTGCTCATGCACAAAGTGGAACTATAAACTGGCTTAAAGGGATCGTATAGTTTTGGTTGAGACCTAATTTCAGGTTTCTAACATTTTTTGGTGAGATAATGAGAAATCTTTTATGAAATGTGAAAGAGCATGCAATTCCGTGAGGAATTCAACGTTTATTTGATGAAAATTGGTTTTGAAATGGCTGAGATATCCAAAAAGAGCAATTTTAATAAAGTGTGGGACCCACACTTTATTACGATCGCTTTGTTTTACTTTGTTTTTGGATGTTTCAGTCATTCCAAACCCGATTTTTATCAAATAAACTTTGAATTCCTCTTAAAATGGTATGTTCTGTACCATTTCATAAGTGTTTTCTTGGTATCTTGCAAAAAGTTAAAAGCCCAGTTCTCATCTGTACCATCCCTTTAAATAGTAGCTATTGCATAGTAGTAGTATTGTGAAAGAATTATCACGAGAAAAGGAAAGAAAGAAGTAAAGATGAGGCAGAAGAATGATTAAGAGAGAAAACATAATTGAACAACAAAAAAAAAAACAGAGAAAAGAAAGAAGAAAAGTAAAAAAAAGAAAGAAAGAACGAAAGAAAGGATTCGGACGTGATGGAGAAAGAAGATTAAGAAAGAATAAGAAGCTGCCAACGATTAAGTACGTAGTGGATACAGAATAGGGGAGTCTGGAATGAAAAATATTGGAGAATTAGAATGGACGCGAAGATGCATAAATTTGCTGAAGATGATGAGCGCGGGAAATAAATATTTCACACTGCCTTAGGCGGTCGTTACCTGTTCAACTTTGCGACCATCGTAAATATGAAATAAGTCGTATCATTGCCATCATGAGATTCTTTTGACAGGCAAGAAAATATTCCCTATACGTGACGAATGCGGAAAGAAAAGCAATATACAGCACTACGTTTCCAGAAGGCCGTATATCAGCTTTAGAAGTCTCCGGGAATGACACTTAACTCCCATTGTGATCACGGAGCTTGCTTTCAGTTTTGCGTGGATAATTCATGGGCCTCGCATGAACAAAAATAATCATATCAGTTCTTAGTGTATCTTGATATGCATGCTAGTCTTACAAAACATTTCACGATAAGTCATGAAATTCATGATTCTTCGTTGTACTTTTGAAAAGAAACTAGCAATAAATCAACGCAAACACTCTTCTTTTCTAAAATCGTCATTATTTCCGTCAGTACATTCAGAGATAACATCCGGGGTCAAAATAAAGTTGTATCTCTTCTATTCCTTTTATGTTTCTATTTTTTCGATTTCTTGTTTTCGATATCTGAACACGAATAGAATGTTATGACAAACTACACTGGCTCTGAATATTTATGTACATGTCTTTTAGAGAAAGAGAGAAAGAGAGAGAGAGGCGTTTATGCTTCGTATTAAGATAGAATACATTATATTTAAGTTGAAGCACATTTCACATAAGGATCTGGCAAAGAATTTAGAAGAGTACCAAAATATCATTGCTCCTTAGGTTGCTTTATAAACAATTTACAACTGAGTTTGAAGAATTTCCCAAATGAAACTACCGCTAACTTAGATTGTCTTTCTTATCTTTAATGTGAAAATAAACATTGCAATCATGAGGTCAAGGAAAATGTAATGTACTGAAATGAAATTCCTCCCCAGCAAACTTTGAAATGCGTTTCAGTGAAGGATGAGTTTCCCGAACACTTGAGAAGTCCCACCAGTGCGACATTTCAATATACGTATCGATTGTTTATGGAGCTGGCTTTAATCGCCGAGTTTTGGAACATTGCTTGACTTTTGCTTTCAGTGATCAAAATGGGTAGGGGCTAATATGATGATGGCTAGTTAATCTCAAGATAAAGATTAAGCTACTGGTTGAAGTACTGTGAAAATTTTCGCTGAATGTCATATACTAAATGTAGGATATACGAGGTAAATCCCTTTGCGACGATTCCACACGACCGGTCGTTATCATAACCACCGGTACTGAGTCCACATTATCCCCTGGACCTCCCGTACGTAATCCCTAGTCCCACCTCGATTAAACGGCGTGATGTTGATGAACCCACTCCATCATACTTACCGAATGACTTGCCCGCGGATCACCCGAGAGCTTTTGATAAGAAAGAGAGAGGTGAAAACAGTAACAACAGCCGCTCAGGAGGAGGAAGGAGTGAATTTGCGAAACTCACCATGTTCATTCCCCAATGATCTCAGTTCAAACCACATTTTCTCAAGCAATCAATAACTTGGGTCTACAAAGCTGCCGAAATTTGATCTCGGAATTTTGTCCTTTTCCCCCTGTGAAGATTACCTCAAAAATGAGAACAAGGAACATCTATCTTACAAGCTTTAACCGGCGTCGCAAAGTTTGATTCTCTTTCCAGTGTCAGACAGTGTTTGCGCTTTCTCGTCTTTGTGCCAAAAAACACAAATTCTTCGAAATTGCTTCCCGGGGCTAACCAGCGAAGGTTGTCTAAAAAAAGATGTAACTACTGTGCTTTCCCGATGCCGTTTGATCGCAAAAACGGGTTAAGCGTAATTTTTTAAACATTTAAAGTAAAGCCCATAATCAGTGAAATATAAGTTGGAGAATTTTAAAGTTTCACCTTTTTCTCATGAAGCTGTAATAAGCCAGCTCACGGGTCCAGTTTGCGCCAAATATCACCTTTCAGTGAATACGTGTAAAAGTTAGACTATTCACAACTCTTTTAATTTATTCATTAGTCTCATTTCTAATGAAGAATTACTTTATTTATCAATCTGTGTGTGTGGAATGCATTAGATACGGTCGTCTTGAATACAGATCCTGTAAGAAACTATCCTTTCAAGTAACCGCAATTTTCCTCTGATCAATATCTTCTAATAATGCTTAAAGGGGCATTCCGGACGATTGTCATAATTTCACATCATGTAGTACATAAATCAACAGCTTCATGTATAGATTTGTAGAATTTATTGTGGTTCTTGAGCAGAGAAACAGTACTTTCAAAAACCTTAAACAAATTACACTGAACAAAGATGATGACATAGGAGCCTCACATATCTCAGAAATGTAGCAGTGTCATTCCATTACAATACCGCATGCTTGCAAGCTCACCTGTGTATAATCTATGCATGCCTTCTTCTTTTGTTCTGCTTCCTTGAGCCACATCTCATGCATTCTTATGGTGAGGCTGCCATGTCATCATCCTTGTTCATTGCAATTTGTTAGAAATTTCGAAAACATTCCTATTTTTCATCCCAATTATTATAAATCCTGAAACTCTGTACCCAGTATAACTAATTTATATACATGTATGTTCAAATGTAAAAATTTGAAAATCATCCGGAGGTCTCCTTTAACTTTGTCTTTTGGAAAAATTTGAGTTATGTATTATCACAATAAGATCACTAAATTTTGGTCACTGCCAACAGCAGATAATGGAGGATGATCACTTCATTAAGATTTCATTTCATTCATTTCTCTGCACACTGTATCTTTTTTTTTTTTATTCAAGTCGTTGATTTTGCAACTCAAGTATTGTGTGTCATGTCGTATCATTTTGTCTCCCTTGATAAGTGCAAAGTTTTTACGTCAAATTGGGGGTCTAGAGAGTACAACTGCATCTCAAAAGGGGTCCACACTTGCACCTTCCCTGAAAAGTGAAAGTGCGCCATCAGCGGTCAGTATTTTCGTGGCTAGAACCCCCTCCTCGTGCATGTGTTTTGGAATGAAGGATAAAAAGGGTTTAGCGTATGTATGGAAAGTAAAGGGGCTCAATGATTTTTACGTCGTCGTCATCAAATTTACTTGACGGCAGACGGGTCTGTGTTTATTTCATGATGTATGCATGGGGCTACTTGTAGCTCCATCGTGTGCGTTTATGTATGTGTTTGTATGAATGTGTACGTTTGTGTGTATGTGGGGGGGGGGGAGGTGGGGTTGAGCGTGAAGCCCATGGTGAGCATACATCGGGGTATCACTTCTACCACCAGTGAAATGACCGTCATGACATAAAGCTTATGAAGGATTAGGTTACTATTGTGCTGCAAAACAACAACAACAAACAAAAAATTGCAAGAGCAACAACACCAAAAACCGGTCAGAATGATAGCGATGTGGTGTTCTCAATATTTAAGAGCCATATGCCACATTAATGTTAGGTTTCACTCGTTTGGTGTTTGTGTCACGCAGTTATTTTTTTAATTGTAGGCCCTATCGTCTCGAAACCTACATGGTTCTCTTATGCTGCAAAGGAGCATGCCTCACCTTGCCTACCGCGATCTTCTCTAACATAAATACCCAACGAAGATTCACCCCTCTTTCTCCACCAAAGACACCCCCATACACAAACACCCTCATCGACAGTCTCTCCCCTGCTCCACACACGGCTTCCGTGCTCGTGTCTTGTTCCTTTCGTAAAGCAAATGACGGTGGCGAGACCCGTCCCGCCGCGAGCCGTGTGGGTACGGAAAGGTAGGGGGCAAACAGAGCTATGGGCGTGACACGGTGACCGCTGCGGTTTCTCGGGAGCGTGGGAACGCGCTCGGGGCACGAGAGTCGGCAACTTGCCTCCCGGATCAGGGCTTGGAGGATCAGGCGCTTAAAGTCTCTGTGGAGTTTGTCCCCTCCTTTCGCATTCCTTCACTCTTCATCTCTCTCTCGCCCCCTCTCCTTCTCTGTTTCCTTCTCTCCTTCGCAGCTCCTCTTCTGTTTATCCTTCCTCCTTTTTCTTCCATCCTTCATTAACGGTTTGTGCGCCACATTTCTTTTTCTTTGGTTTGTGTGTAAAATTTGTGCACATTTGATTCGTTAGCACATAAAGGGATAATCATTTTCCGCATCTCGGACTATCACTGCATTCTGGCTTATTCATCGCAGAATGGTATAGGCCTACATGTTATGAAAATCAACCGTCGGTCGATATTGCCACGATAATGAATGATGTTGGGAGGGAAAGTGAGAATCACAAAATATCAATGCAATCTTAACTCGATGATATCATTTTATAAGATGTTCTCAATATTATAGATAGTATGTGTGGGTGCATATTCCCTGAAGGTACTCGAAGTTCTGTAGTATGATATAACAATATAATATGATATGATATAATATGCATAATATACTTATAATGTGTGTGCGTGTATGTGTTTTTTTTTGTGTGTGTGTAATGTGGTCAAATATTCGTGGATTGGGTTTTTTTCTCTCTTTTTTTTTTAGTCATATTTATTCGTTTTCCTGCAGTAGTGTTTGTGTCTTTTCGATGGGTCCAACAACATTCGGGCTGCATCAAGTTTCATTATGGGACTGAGATCCCAGACTAACTTTACTTCTGACCAATGGCCGCACAGCAAAGTATAGTCTACATTACCAGGCATCACATATAATAGGTTTGTTTGATAAACCTAGTTTTGTGCCCGTGTGTGTATGCGTATGCGTGTGTAACATTTTTGAATAGGAGTGGTACTCATTATGACATTAAAGTACGCGATAACATTACGAATGCATGACGATGAAGGAACCTGAACAGTCTGTAATTTAACAACCTCTAATTTTAGTCAGTTATTCCAGCGTCCTTTCCGCACGTGTATACTCTTACCCTTCTCCATTCGCTCTCCTAGGTAAACAATGTAGGATCCATAGTCAATACTATTTTATTTTCCAACCCCACTTTCCATAAACCATAAACATATACTTTAAAACCATGATACCAAGGAAGTACCACTTTGTGCAATATATATATATTGGTGAGTGACTCCGTTTGTTGGACCCGATACAATGTCTGTCCTCTTTTCGTGTTTTCTCGTTTTTGTTAGTATTATTTGTATTACTGTACACTGTCATTTAAAAAAAAAAAGCTTCCTATAGTTTTCTTTTTTTTTCAGCAGTCGTAATCATGACCCTGTTCTGCGCTCAGCATTCCATAACACCGTCACGTTCACTGGTATAACCATGGAGCTACCAAAAAGGGTAGCTCCATGGTATAACGACGGGGGATGTAACTGACGCGTTTGTTTTCACGCAAATGAAAGGTAACGAGATAGTCCACCTTGGGCAGCTCGGTATTTGTTTGTCACAGCCGTCCTCCGGTAATACGCCCATAAATCTATTTCCCATCGATGCATTTATGGCATTCGTTGCCATCCATAAGAGGGGGGGACTCGAGATTTACGGTTGACGTTTCGTCGTCATCGAATTCCTGAGGTTAACAAATTCGAGGCGACGGAAGGGAATTTTGGGACGATGTATTCCACATGGGAGGGTGTCAGGCACCCTTGGGAATGTCTGGTGTAGCACCCACCAGGATGTAACCACCTTCCACCAAGGACATTTGTATCCATCTTATTCTACAAAGTTATAAAGGTACATAGACGGGTTCACTGCCCTGAACGTAAATGAACGGATCTAAAATGATATAGGATACAGGGCCTACGAAGAAACTCGACGTCAAGAGCGCACGTGTACACGTTGGGGTGACGTTCGATACTCCGGAGGTTCCTTGATCCGAAAACTATATAAGGTTCGTTGATCCCAAACGAAATAAGGTTCGTTATTCCGAAGGTTCGTTATTTTGAAACACACGAATTCCATTTGACTAGGTGTTCGTTAATATGAAAATGAAACAAAAAAAAAAAAAAAAAAAAAAAAAAAAAAAAGGTTGGGGTCGTTAATCCGAACTTTTATGGCGCTATTCCGAAGGTTCGTAAGTCCGAAAGTGAAATGAGGTTCGTTTTTCATCAGGTTTTGTAATCCGAAATGAAAAGAAGAAGAGTACTAACAAACCTTCGGAATAACGAACCTTATTCCATTATTTCATTTCAGTATTTAAAGGACAAGTTCACCTTCATTAACATAAGGATTGAGAGAATGTAGCAATATTAGTAGAACACATCATTGAAAGTTTGAGGAATATCGGACAATCCGTTCAAAAGTTATGAATTTTTGAAGTTTTTGTGCAGTCACCGCTGGATGAGAAGACTACTGCAGTGTATGATGTCACACGCGTACAACAATGTAAGGAAAATATAAAGAGAATTTCACAAAATTTCATCTTTTGAAAAAAGTACACATTCCCTCGACTCGTTACTGACATTATTATGTTATGGGTAATATTATTCTTATTGCCTTTAGAAAGAGGTAAGTCAAGTGCTCTTTTATTATGCGAAAAAAGTGAAAATATGTTGAATTTTCTTTACATTTTCTTTATACTGTTGTACTCATATGACATCACGAGCCTTAGTAGTCTCCTCGTCCAGCGGTTCCACTACAAAAGTTTTAAAAATTCATAACTTTTGCATCAATTGTCCAATTTTCCTCAAACTTTCACTGATGTGTTCTACTAATATTGCTGCATTCTCTTAATCCTTATGTTTATGAAGGTGAACTTGTCCTTTAAAAAAAAAGGAAATTATATATATTTCCTTCTTTTAATGATGCTGAACAAATTGTAGTTTGTTCAGATAACAACTCAATTCACATTGCTACAGTTATCCAATTGTTAATGAAATGTCTTAGTATTTGAAGTGTAAGACCTTTTTGTGCTCCATATGTATGTTATCAGTGCGGCATATTTCCAATATTACTTGTTCCATTTCACGGTGAATTCTTCGCAAAACATTCGTGTCCGATTGCATCAAGACTCTCAAAAAGTGAGTTGAAATGAAAATGAATAGGTTGAAAATAGTACATGAAAAGGTGGAAAAGCGAATGCCAAGTATAGCTGCCACATTTCAAAAAGAACTGTGTGGCTCATTGGACAATACTGCGGACTCTCAACCTTGGAGTCTCTGGTTCGAGTACCACGTTAGTGACTGTGAGCCGTCGGTGGTCAGTAGGAGAAATTTTTTTTTTTTTCAAACCCCTTACGCTGTTCGTTACAGTTCGTTATTCCGAAGATTCGTTATTCCGAAGGTTTTTTAGTCCCAAGGTTCGTTATTCCGAAGATTCGTTATTCCGAAATTTCGGTAATCGGAAAATGTGATAAGGTTTGTTATTCCGAAAGTTCATTAATCCGAAAATGAATTAAGGTTCGTTATTCCGAAGGATCGTTAATCCGAAAATGAAGCAAAGCTCGTTATTCCGAAGGTTCGTTACGGACCCTATGTCATTTCGGATCAAGGAACCTTTGGAATAGCGAACCCTATTTCATTTTCGGATTAACGAATTCGGAATAACGAACCCTATTTCATTTTCGGAATAACGAACCTTCGGAATAACGCCACAAATGTTCGGATTAACGAACCCTTTTTCATTTTCGGATTAACGAACCTCTAGATATAGGAAATTTATGTGTTTCGGAATAACGATCCTTCGGAATAACGAACCTTCGGAATAACGAACCTTCGGAATAACGAACCTTCGGAATAACGGACAGCACCCACGCTGTTGATGGCACCAGGGAGGTGGGAACTGCACAGCCATCGAAGTAGGTCAATCTTCCCACCTGGAAGCCAAGCTGGGCCTTTCGCTGTTCGCTTGACTCACGTGACCACCCTCTCGCTTCTCTCGCTTCTCTTGCGATTTGTAACGACAAAGAAAGGGCCTTTCGCGAAGACTATACCTGATGGCGGGATCCCACCTGACGAGTTAATCGATATCCGAGTGGCCACGTAGAGTGATCCCAAACTCTGAACTCTGTACTAGACACGTTGTAGGATTGCACCAATCACCAAGTGATTTGTGCTCCTTCCTTGATGTTTTGGAATGTGGTGATCGGGGTCCACCAGGCCCAGGGATGCATACACAGTCTCGTGAGGTTCCCCGTCGACTGCTGGTAAAAGTACGCCATGAAGGACGAAGTTTTCACAAGCTTGGTACCTACACTTTTTCATTTGACCCCCCTCAGAACCACATTTTGATAGTATCGTTGAATTTGTAAGCACTAACATTGCCTTCGTAGTGAAAAGGGTGAGGTGACTCAAGACTGGGCTTACAGGTGACAGAAACACCAACAAAGGATGGCAATGCTGCATGTGACATTGATTGTAGTGAAGTATACAGACAATGGCTTGTATTATGTTTTATTTGTGTGTGTGTGTGTGTGTGTATGTTTGGTTTTTTTCTCTCTCCCATCTCCCTGACATGTATGACTGGGCTGTAGTAACTGTCCATTATTATGTTGGAGGAACAAAACACTGGCTGTAGAGTGGCTGAGGAAGAAAGGATGAACGGAAAAAAAAAAGTTGTCAGCGCGATTAAAGTGAAAGATGGGATGAGAACAGAAAAGACAAGAGTAGGTGCGACGTGGTGTAACCAAAGAGGTGTAAGCCGAGCAAACGGTGGGAATATCAGCATGAAATTGCGTTTGCCAAGACGACCGCGAAACCGCTCCCACCAGTAGTGAGTAGACCCCGTCAGCTACTCCACGAGACCTTGACAACGAATCAAGATGGCCACCCTTGATTGAGTTCATCATTGAGTCATAACCGTTGATTCATCAGCTTTCGTCTTTGTTTTCCTCTATATGTTTTAACGTCTGATCATGGAGCTACTACGTTAGTAGCTCCATGGTCTGATGTTTGCGAAATTATAGTACATGTCAACCCCGAGTGCCTGACAATTTAGTGCGTCCGTTGCAGAAGCGAGCTAGTAATTCCGTCGGCGTACGCCTTCTAAACCACCGTTTGCTTGTCACGCCCCCTGCATATTAAAATACGTTCATTTTGACAGCAGAGGATGGTTTTTCCATTCCGATTGTCATGGAAACGTAATGAACTCTCTTCATGTGACCATCAGTGTGTTTTTTCCAGTGGCATAAAGTTCGAGGACGCCTTAGTGAGGATAGGAAAGGTGTTCCTGATGAGTTAAAGCCACTGTATACCATTGAGAGCAGTGTTGAAAAAAGTTCGAGATATTGCATTTGATTCATAATTATGTAAAGTTCAGTTGTATCACAAAACATCATATGATGTAAAAATTTCTCAATAAAGCCACAAATACAAGGAGATATTCCTATTTCTTTAATAAACCAAAACTGTAGACGGTTTATTCCAGAAACGATTTTGATAAAACCTTTGAGTACATTTTGTATATTTAACAATACTGAAAGTTGAATAGACTGATTAGCATTTTTACATTGCTTGTTTCTAACTCCCATTATAGTCGAACTATTTTGAAGCAGTAATTAAAGCTGTTTTTTTTTTTCATCTACAAATGGTAAATAGTGGCTTAAATCCATTCAACAGTCAACACCTGCGTCCCGTTTTATAAAAACCTTGTGCGACCTATTTCCATGACATCAGTTAGGTACTAACTAGTACTATCCCATCAGTCGTGAGCATATTAGTTGTTACCGTGGTAACTCGTATCACCTCAATATAGGCTGAAACGTGGTCATGTCCTGTCCTATCGAACTACGCTGGCGCTTTATTCCTGTCTTGCCGTCACCTGCCGTCATCCCAAGGCGTTACCAGCTCCAGAATTGGATAAAAATGTAGAAGGGACGGTTTTACAAAATCAATACACAGAAATGGAAGGTGTATGTGATTAAAACCAGTTGAAGGAAAAAAAAATGTCTTCTTTGTCCCGCTCCAACTAGTCCAAGGCAGTACCGGAATAGAATGTCTCCACTCCAATGTGCACTCAAGCACGCCCGCATACACACACACACGCACGAAGAGACGCACACGCACACTTCCCTCGATGCTCCGGGGACTGAAACTACAGACAAAACATTTCAACAAAGTCAAGCCATTTGTTTATTTTTTGGCCGCAAAGTGCATGTTGTACATGTATAATGCTTGCTGGTAAGCGAGATGTTTATTAGATCGGGAGTGACCGCATCATTTCGAGATCTGCGGAAAAAAGGATGAGCCGATATTATGTGTGCTCAAAATCGAGAAATTTGATTGGGTTTGGAATTCGGAGCGGTTAAATCTCGTACATGCATGGTTCACAACGAGCACGTGCGACGTGTTCCACTTGCTTATTGTCCGTCTTTTTTTTTCCACTTTCACTCTTCAGACTTTGGAGTCTCTCTCCCCTTCTTCCTCATCTCCCCCCCCCCCCCCCCCATTATTTTCTTTTCCCCATCTCCCTGTCTGTTTCCCATAACAGTCGTGCGCCGTAATCTCGCCTTCTCATCGTGGGAAAGTGCCGTTGCATCGCTACTAATCAAAATACCACTGCATTACGGGCGAGCTCCGGGGACACTCGCCCGCCCAGTCCCGTACAGGATTACGACGGGCTTTCCCAGGATCAGTGCAAAACGAAATTTCGTCTCGCGGCACCAAACCATGTCGTTCTGACCCAACACGCTCAAGAATTTTCCTCACTCGTGTTTCTAATTAGGTGACAAATTGTATGTGTCAAAATTTGTCTTTTTTTCTTTGTTTATTTCAGGTATATTTTGTGACTCGCACATCTCAAAAGTTCGTTAGTAATTTCACATGCATTGTTTCCAGTTTTTCTTTACTACATGGATTTCATTTTCTTCTTGATTTTCTTTTTGTGTGGCTTTTTTTTTTTTTTACAAGAGCTCTAATCACCTCAGTGATCCAATAGTAGGATAAGTATGAAAGGAAATTCGAAGAGTAACTTGAGCACACAACATCAGAAGACTGAAAACAAAGCGCGATATTCCTAACGCCACTGTCAATGCTCTAGACCTGAAGATAGTACTCCTATCTTCCTCTTCAAACTAACGAGGGGAAACATAGTACATACACCTCCGTGTTCAAACCCATATGGATACACTGGTGTGTGCAAATAAAGGACATTCCCTGTCCATTTTGATTATTTTGGAGAGGTGCGAATGGCATAGGGTCAAAGTGGACCCAAATCAGACAGAAAAAAAAAGTTACTAGTGCCAGTCCTCAGAACCACCACCACCAACAACAAATTAGTCCATGATAACTCAGGGAGGTGTTCCCACCTCCCTGGATAACTACAGGAAACCAAATACATATATACTACCCCTGTTTTCACATTTTATTGATTGGCATGTAAGAGGAAGAATCGTAGAATTCTGCAAATGGCCATGTCAGCCCTGACTCCTTTGGGTCTGGACAACGTCACAACACTCCCGCGGATAGTGGCGCGTGCCTCCCGTGGTAATTCAATTGTTGAGCTGCTTTCACGAAGAAACGTGGCTCGTGCGACCAGAGAAATTTGGCGGGAGAGAGAGGGAGGGAGGGAGGAAGAGAGGACCTGTCAAAACCTCGCTGAACTCATCCTTTGCGTCTATTGAGTGTGGTGGAGGAGTGGTTATGAGTGAGGTATGGGTAGGGGAGGTGAGGTGGGGAAGAAAGGAAGGTGTATCGGAATGGATGCGAAAGCGGGGAGGGGCAAAGAAAGAGTTTCTTCCGTCCTCAAGTTCAACGAGCCATTCGTCGGCCGTATAGGTCCGACAAACAGTGACTTGCCGCCGCCACTGTATCTTATCTTCAGTGTCATCGCCGTGACACCATCGGACGGAAACCTTGGACGTGGACGGTGCATGGGAGATTCCCTCCCCGTTCGCTGGTGATGATTTCGACGCGTAGAGGCGGAAAGCCTCGCATCCTTCACATTCTTCCCGTTCATCGCCCCTAGCAGACGACAAGCCACTGGAGGGAAAAGAAAGTGGACACTTGGTCCTAAACTCCTACACGGGTCTCTTATCTTGGCGATCAATGCGCCCCTAAGCGGCAATTTTCAAATGAGTTCTTACGGTATTCATGGTCGATGAATTCTGTCATAAGATCTTATCGGGTCATTGCAGTGTAGCACATGGGCATTCCTTATCTGACCACGCCTCTCCCACTCCTCACGTCTTGCCGCCGCCCATCCGTTCTCTTCATCCGTCACTTTTGGAATACAAAATTATGTCCGGGTTTCATGATCCCATCAAATCCATTAAAAAAAAAAAATCTTGTCATCAAACTGGCAACTCAATTTCATGGCATATCACATGACGTTTGACAAGGATAAGATTGAACTGTTTTGTTTTCATATAGCAGATAAAAATACAGTCAATTACTAGTTTCAGACAGAAAACATTGATCCGTTGCCAGTGAGGAATCACTTGTAAGTTTGACGGCTTTTGATAACCCTCTAAAGTAACATAAACAATGGTACGCAGTGGCGGATCTAGAGGGGGCTCAACCGGCGCACGCCCCCTTTATTTTTCGTTAAAAAAGAAACTAAAAACAAATGCAATGAAACCCGGAAGTGGCACCAGAAATATAAGTTGCGCCCCACCCCCCCCCCCCCCTACCCTTTACAGAATTCCTCGATCCGCCCCTGGTATGTGACCAAATTAGAATCAAAGAGACGTTTAATGATGTCAATGAAAAGTCAATGATATACATAGTATACCATAAACAGAAAGCAGCAAACAGGTTGTGGTTGTTTTGACTTATGGAGAATTCCAGTTTCTCAGAATTTCTCAGAAAAAAAAAAAGTTACATTTTAAAGGGACTGTGCAGTACTGGTTGAGGTGGGGATTCATGTTTTGAACATTCCTAAGTGAGATAATGAAAAACCTCTTATGAAATATGAAAGAGCATGTAATTTTATGTAGGATTCAACGTGTATTTGATGAAAATTGGTTTTCAAATGGCTGAGTTATTCAAAAAAGTGCTAGTAATAAAAGGCGACATGCCACAACTTTATTAAGATCTCTTTGTTTCACCTTGTTTTTGGTTATCTTGGCCATTTCAAAAACGATTTTCATCGAATAAACTTTTGATACCCCTTAGAACTGCATGCTCTTTGACATCTCAGAGTGGTTTCTGAATATCTCGCAAAACGTTAAAAGCTAAATCCTCACCTCGACCAGAACTGTACACACCCTTTAAGCACAACGGTGAAAATTCTATTGAAATCGAATAGAAATTAGAAAAGTTATGAAATACTGAAATTTCGCAGATTTTTTGCCAAACAGTTCTCCAAAAGTTGACATGAATATGCAAATGAGTGAGCTCATGTCACACTGTGATACCGTGCTAGCATGCAATGTCGCCATTTCATTTTACTAGTAATGTCATGGCTGTGAGAGGTTCGACAACATAGGGGAAAGAGACTAACAATGCATTCAGTTTCTGATCGTACATTCTGTTAAGTCAAATCAATTCAAATTAAATTAGATTTATTTATTTATTTATTTTATTTTATTAATTTATTTCCAATTTCACTTTTTCCGGATATATTTACGGCAAATCAATAGGTCCTAAAAATGGTTATTTGTTCAAAGTCATTGTATTATCCGAAATGAGAGCACAAGTAACCTACAAGCTTGTGGAGATTTAGGGTTACAGCTCGTTCTTCCTAAGATTCGTTATTCCGAGGGTTCATTGTTTCGAATTTCATTTTCGGATTAACCAATCTTCGGAGTAACGAACCTTCGAAATAGCGAACCTTCGGAATAACGAACAGCACCCAGATTGGGTTGGGATACTTAATAAATTGGACTTACAAAAGAAAAAAAAAGAAAATTATTTATTGATCGTCTTTTTTTCTTTTTTTCTTTTTTCTTCTTTCTTTCTTTTTTTTTTTTTTTATTCCCGACTTTCCCAGTTTCCCGCAATCTTTGTAGTTGTAAGTTTTTCACCCCCTTTACTTCCCCTCTTTCCCACTTTTCCCTCAGAGGTGCCCACATGTTACAAGCATAGTCTTTTGAGTGGGTACCTCCACTTTTTTTCTCACAGAGTGTATAAATAGAGTGTATATTTCTTTTTGTACCAAACATAAGGGCATGAGCATGTTGTTATCCCTGTCTGACTATGTATATATGTATGTATATAATCAACGACTCGCATGCTAAATGTATCATATTGTTTGTTTGTTTTTTGTACATTCTGTTGGAAAAAGAGTGAAAATAAAGTTTGAATTTGAAAAATTTGAAAGTACTATTATGTTATGAAGTTTATGTTAGACCCTAGCAGTCCCTAGGTTAAATGATTTAGTGTGTTATCATTTTGCTAGTTTTCATAGCAAGGGCCGGTATTTTTAAGGCTTTTCCGATGGTCCCACACCTTTTCGACGACGTTATTTTTTTAAGTTATTCTGCAAAAACACATATCCCAAAAACCAAATTATACTCTGGTTCTGCATACGTCCATCTTGCCACTGCACGGTCTTTACCAAACGCCTGTCTGATGTCTGCAATGATTACTGCCACGTGTTTCAGAATTGAAAATAAATAAATGTGAAAGGGGGGCACAAAGAGGGAGAGAGAGAGAGAAAGAAAGAGAGAGAGACAAAATATAGCTCTCGGGGCCTTTGAGAAAGGCTATCGAACTCGCGGTGGGGACCGTGAGAAAAGGCGGGCGAGCTCCGAAAGGCGCGTGAGGGCCGTGTCGAGATGACGACCACAGCAGGCGAGGCGCTGAGTGATGTCACGATAATCGAGCCGAAAATGAAAGAAAGAAAAGAAACAAGAAGCAGGGTAAAACAAGAAAGATTAGGAACTGGGGAGGGGTATACGCCATAACTTGACACCAAATTTATGTGCCGCATTACTTCGCGAGGCATCGTTAAGTGATCAGTATATTTCAATGTTGGTAGGCGATGATTTTGATTATTCGGCAATAGAAGCATTTTGCGAACAGCCAATTTCGATCACGCAAAAACCATGAGAAGCGAAGTGACATGATGGTGAGAGGGTTTAGGAAGAAGTTTATGCTAATTATGATTACGTAATAATGACGCTGTAGAACTACACAGACTAATGTTCATTAGCTCATCAATACATCACTAGTCTCAATTTTTACGCTGATGGAAAAGAAGAAAAAAAAATCGCTACTTCTAGCGTTTCATCATCATTCACGACTAATCCTGATAATTCTTCGTAAATGCTGCAGCGGAACTTAGGACGAAGTGGCCGCTTACATCGAACTCTCCCTGACACACACACACACACACACACACACACACACATAACAACACTCACCCTCACTCAATCACATGCACTACGCACACACGCACGCACTTACTCTCACGAAACATAAGTAACGCGGATGGTGAGGAGGAAACAACCAAACAGCACTTTTGTCGTTGTTATCATTATTCCTCTCGTCTGCATTTCCCCCTCCTATTTTGCAATAAAAAACAAAACAAAACAAAAAAACAAAACAAAACAAAACAAAAAACTTCGGCTCTAGGTCGTTGGAAAACTTTCAATCACACTCGATTGCTGAGAGCAGGCAATCCAATTATCCGTGGGGGACTAATTATGCGCAGTGCGCCAACGCGCGCCTCTGGAGACACCAAAGTTGCACAGGGTGTGCCAGTAATCACCGATGAGACGAAGTGGGGGAAAACACAAATTTTGTTGCGGCATGGTCTCGAATGTGGTGTTTAGTAAGTACTTCCAAAGAATAATGAAACGAAGAAACAAACCAACAAAGGTATAAACAGAGAGAATTTAGGACAACTCTAGCAATCTAAAGAACCCTCTATTTCTTTCTCCCTCTCTCAGGCTTTATATCCAATACGAACGCGACAAATACAGAAGTGTGACGGCCCGATTCAACCGAACATGAGAAGTCGTTTTTACAAATTGTATCAAATCATCGACTTAAATCTATTTACATCCCCCCCCCCCAAAAAAAAAAAAAAAATCTCAGCAAAAGGACGGGGATAGCAGAGCAAACACATGATTCCGAATAGTTAATTCATTTTAACTGGAATTGCGGAGCAGCGAGTTGCGTGAAGTTGCTAAAGGCTCGTCAGACGGGATGATGTTCGTTATTCCAAAGGTTCGTTCATCCGAAATTGAAATAAGATTCGTTATTCCTAAGGTTTGTCATTCCGAAACACCCAAATTCTCTAAACCTGGATATTCGTTGATCCAAAAATGAAATGGGGTTCGTTAATCCGAACCTTTGTGGCGTTGTTTCAAAAGTTCATTCATTCCGAAGGTTCGGTATTCGGAAATGAAATAATAAATTGTCCATAAATTTGTATACACAAATACAGCTGCTAATAGTAACCGCAAGACACTGCGGTATTTTGGAGAAGCGCCTATCTAAAATTCGAGTGACACCAAAAGAGTAGCGACCACTTTATTTATTTATTTATTTTTTTTTTGGACAAATCATCCAAGATGATTAAAGTAATAGGTTGATGGAGCATTATTATTACCAGGAACGAAATCACGTATTGCGTGTCTTCATGAAGGGGTTGGATGTTGCGCATGCGCGCTTACTTTCTATAATCTTTCTATCTCTATCTCTGCAGACTGCTGTTTTGTACGTATCATGCTACGTTACTTAACTCTTTCCGAAACCAAGTGTACTTTGTCCATTGTACTATCTCACATCTTACAAAATAGATATCATTCAACAGAGGTCAGACTTGTCGTGTTTGTTTGTTAGTTATTGTTTTGTTGGTTTTTTTTTTTTTGTCAATTTATGTGATAAAGAATTTAATGGACCAAAAGCAAATATACGCGGCAAAGGGTACCAAACGTCATTATGACTGACACACTTCCATACAAATCGCCTTCTACGAGTATTCTGCTGATTGCACTTATATATGTAGGAAAACAGATATTTAACTAAAAAATCGCGAATGTCTGGATGGGTACGTGTTCCTTCCATGCAGTGGTTGCTGATCTTCTTCTTTTTTTTTCTTGCCACACCCTGCAACCGCTCTCGCTCCGATCACAGAGAGCGTGGGAAAAGAGCGAGATTTCGGTCCCCTCTTAAACCCCCGGGGTATCGCTAGCAGGCCCAGCCCGAGCGATCTGACGGTTACCAACTCGTCAATCTATCACGGCACAGCTGGGTTTGTTTGCGATTACAGCCAGAGATAAAGATAGAGATGTAGAGGAGAAAGTGGATTGGGTAGTGAGGAGAAAGGGGGAGGGGTTACCTTCGAAGAACAGAGCAAAGACCGCGTCGTGTTTGCAAGCGACCATAAACTTTCGCAAAGGTGACGATGACGAATAAAAAAGATTGCAAATGTATATCAAAACCTGACAGATGATGATACCTGCGGATGGTATTGATATTGAAAGTTTTTAATAGGCGCACATAAAAAAGCCATTCACTCCGAAAAATGAAACCGGAAATGACAAATTCCCCTGATTTTTTTTTTCTCGTGCGTTTCTCCGCGATGAAATTATTTCTTGATTAGATTCCTCATTCGCCACGTGAAGACTTCTAGAACCAACGCATAGTCATTAAGAAGCAAAGAGTGTGTATTATAGGCCTACGGGTTAAATTTGTATTATTCGTGATTAAAGGCGTAATACATTTCAACCAGTCATGGACTAGTAATGACATCAAGGAGCTACAATCATCACATATTGTTACTTCAACGTAGACAAAGACTCTAGACTCGTTCTGCAGACAGAACCACTCCATTTCAATTGAAGTTTGGACCCGAGGCTACAAATCGACATACTTATGACGTCACCTTAACTTTTTAACCAGCAAATCAAATGACCTCAGTCGCTTCCTACACGAGTCCCTCGATGCCGTTGATAGCTGAGGCCGATTACACAGTTCATTTGCAAACTCGTTTCCCATGAAATTGCCACAAAAGAGATGGTCCGCGATTCCCGTGACGACACTCCAAGCCTGCGTCTATACACGTTTTGAGAAACCACATGAAACAAAAAATGCTGCTGACGGTCGCTTTGAAAATCACAATTATGATAACATCTCATACCTTTTGATTGTGTGGGCAGAGGATTGAGACAGGGCTGACAGTTCTGATAACCTAATTTCGGAAATGATAAAAATGCACATGTAGTAGTGATAATAATGATGATGATCATAGTAACAATAATGATAATCCTAGTAGTCCCACATGCCTATATTTGTGTCAGTTACTTTGCCCGAGCATTGTTCTTGATGAATTTCCACAGAATGATTACATGTAGAGTTGTCATTCAGTGAGAGGAATGTAAACAGTCTCTCTCTCTCTCTCTCTCTCTCTCTCCAAATACTGGAAGTGTTACATATCATAAACTATATAAAACCATTCCATTATTCTCGGGAATATTGCACACATATAAAGCGTTGAAAGGAGTGACGCAAAAAAAAAGCGGAATAAGGGTGATTATGGATCAAAATATATGACAATCAGCAAAATTATTGGACATGACGTAGAAAGAGTACTGAAGTGCTATTTTTTTCCAAAATAATCATTGTGGATTTAATTATGAGATCGCATACTTTACGTCTGAGGACAAATGGACAATTTGTTGAAAAGTTATGAATATCGACGATTTTTGGTTTAATCCGCCTGCATTCATCGCTGATTTAGAAGGCTTCAACAATTCGTAATGTTAGAATAGGGACAACAAAAAATAAAGAAATCTAAAACATTTTTTTTCTATCTATGTGCAAATAAGACAGGGCAACAATAGCCCATCTCTGTTGGAATCCTTATCCTGAGATTTTCCTTTCTTTTTTCCCAACAGACAATCAGATACCTTCACTTCAAATGACAACGAACGTCTACATAATTGCCTAGATATACAAACATTTAACAACAATGTTGGTCAGAAAAAAGGGTGGTTGGACATTTGTAAATGAGGCAGTCAGAAGAAACAACAAGGACAATAATTACAAAAGAAAATACCCAGACAAAATGAAGCATGGCGAACAACAGTGGATGTGGTTGGCGCCACTTTACGCCACGCGAACTGTGCAGACGATATGCCGAGCTCACTATCTGATAAACGAAGATGAAATAAACAAACGCTACAGAGCGGGGGGAAACTCGACTGAGCTTGACAACAAAACACCTCTTTATACACCATCATCATTTTATTAGTAGTAGCTCTTGAGGATTAGATAATTCTTTCAAAAGTTTATTGACAATTTGCTTCGTAGGATGAGGTGGCATTCTAGACAAGTAAACGGGACAAATGAACAACGTGATACGGAAAAAGAAACAGACAAAATAACTGAGATTGCGCGAGTGGAGAGCTCTGGAAGGTTTGCCATCCCAGAAACATGAGAATAATCAAACTTTCCTTGCATCTCTTGACGGTTACTCAGTGCTTCCAAATGTGCGAGTGCTCATTAGTTTTTACCCACTATGAGAGGGTGCAAATTTAGTTTCTGACCGACGGTTTCGACAATGAATAAATCCAAACAACTATTTAACTAAAAAGAGAGTAGCCTTTTGCCAGTTATTTGCATTTTTCCGAGGATTTTGACATCGACTTGTTGAAATACATACCGCAATAATCTTTTGTTGATGGTCGCATCTTTTCTATTCCCCATAGTTGCATGTTGAACCGCTTTTCATCTAAAGTGATTTTCTTTTTGCAAATTTAATTGATTTTGTGGATGAGGCGCACAGAAATGTGGTGAGTGATCTTTATTTACATTGGTCCAAATTTCATATCAGAGATAGAGTCAATTGGCTTTGATGTGTTATTATACAGATGATGATTTCGGAGAATTTCAGATGTCCTCAGCTCTCTCGCTCTCTTTCTTTTTCTTCTAGGTTCTACCCTTCTCTCTTTCCTTCTATGTCATGTACATCCTCGGCACACCATTATTATTTTGCTTGATACGTTACGAAGAGTCGTAATCAAGGAGACTACATGAATTTCATTGTTTTTTTTCTAACAGTTACCTTCTTCATTCTGGAGATGGTGCAACACTACCAGCCTCTGGTTTAGGCAAATAATCAGTCATGTTCCCTCAACGTTCCTCCATGACGCGTGCTTATCAACCTGTCGAGGCCCAGAAACCATAATTATTTTGATCACTGGGGAGATGGGATTCCCACCTCCCTATTTTGATCGTTGCTGTGTCTTGTCATTGAAATATTTGCATTCATTAAATCAATATTGCATTAGAGAGAATTCAAATCAATCCAATTCAATTCAAGTGTTTTAATTTTGTTCTTCTACAGAACATGATGAAGTTAAACATGAAAACGTCTCTTTCATTAGAACCGAATTATAGAGGATATATGACATGCCATTGTTTATTAACTGTTGAAGATCTATTAAAAGCCTCTACATCACTATATTCAAGGTTGATCCTTCTATTGCAACTGATTTCAGAAAACTGAATACATGGTCTGTCTAAAATAGGCAATTTTTTGTACTTTTCTGATTTTGTAAAGATCTGATTTTTTAAGACTAATTCATCCAATCTTTATCCAGTGACGTGTATAGTTGTTACCTGTATAATACTATTCAAAAGAACTTGTTATATCGTTGGGTGAAAGTTACTCAAATCTTCTGTTTATGGAAGGAGGTCCCAAATTATGCTATAAGACCTACGTTCATCATCTTCATCACGCTCACGTGCTGTCTCTGTGAGACCACAAACGCGGGGATGATGTCGAGATAAAAGGCCATTAACATTGCCCCGTTTGCGCACACTCATCGTGTGTTTGTTTTATAAATCAAACCAGTAAATAGAGATTGCGCGAGAATCACTGTAGAGAGGTTTTCTTTTATCACGGGGAGACATCTCAGCGCCTCTTGCTTGCGCTCCAAACCTTCTATAGATTGATAATAACAACAATGTTAGTCCGATAAGCCTTGATGCGCGAAAATTATCACGTGGCGACGGAGAGAGTGGATTTAGATTCTCAGCTGGCAGAGAGAGGCGCGAACATCTTCATTTATCGTGTCTATTGAGACTGACGCCAATGTGCTATACCGCTAAATGGTGTGTGTGTGTGTGTGTGTGTGTGGGTGGGTGGGTGGGTGTGTGTCGGAATCTCCTTGGTCACAGCAGGCGCTGGCATGGTCCCTTCTTTTCCTTCGTAGATCACAAGGGACATCTTCGTCTCTCGATCAACCGTCAAAAGTATTGTCCACAGTAAAATCTCTGAACAGAACAGAGACGTCAGATTCATCGTCGATTTTGCCACACCTTGTGTACGTTCACATCTTTGCCATTTTGTGCAGAGAGGGATTTTCCCGCTGACCCACGCTCTCCCCAATGAAAAAGACGTTACCCTCCCGCAAAAAAAAAAGCAGTTCAACAACAACGGAAACATTTTAGCGAAATTTTACCAATTAATGGTCAAACCAAGGAGGTTGGTGAAACACAAATTGACCTATTGAAAATCAATCAATAAGTGTCAAGCATGGTGATTCATGTCTCACTCTGACAGGTGATCTATGGTAACGGGATTCAAGTACCTACAGTCCGACCTCTCCTATCCGGCCTCTCTTTATCCGGATCTCTCTTTTATCCGGATGCGATCTTGCGGGTGATTGTTTTTTTTTAATCAATCTTATATGAAACAAGGTATTTCGAACTCAAACAAAATTCCTACACAAACTCACATGAATTACAAATTATATATTCTCAACATAATTGAATTACATATTCTCAACATAATTAGCATACATTCATCTAATTTTCATCTAAAAAATTAGCATGCATTCAGACATTCACTATATCTAACGTTACCTCCAAATCACCGCAAGAACATGGACAGAAAACTTTTCATTAAATCAGGGCACGGTACAGGAGATCGTCCATTGAGCAAATAATCATCAGAGAGTTATTCTGAACGCAAACCAGCTGACGAGGACGTGACATGATCAAGCAAAAATTGATACATGTACAGTAGCTATCATTTAGGCAGCTGCCGTATTAAACATCGAGTCTAGTTTAGTCTCCCATATCCGGCGAAATCCCTTATCAGACATGTCCGGATGGGAGAGGTCGGACTGTAGAATATTACAAGATACTGTATAATGGTATCAGAAGATAATTACTACTGCCATCGATTTTTATGGTTCAGTGATATTATGTCACTAAGTAGACCAGTAATTTTCTTAAAAAGTGACCTTGTAACATTCATTCTAATATTGTTTTCCCCGTATTTCTGAGTGAGTTTGATTTAAAAAAATAAGAAAAAGCTTTCCAGCATTCAAAGAGACAATACTACTGCGAATGGTATGCGGCTCTTGAAATTGGAGTTTCCTAATCCAGTACGGTAAGATATATAAAAGCCATCTTCAAGGCATTGGTTTGAGGGTATACTGATGTCTATACTGACTTTAATACACTTCACAGTGCATGAGGCAACACACACACACAAAAAAAAAACACACACAGAGGATATTTTGTATAATATTCTCTATAAAGTAACAGGAGATTATCATCTGGCATCGAAACTTAGCACAGTACATTTAAAGGTCCTGTTTTACCTGTGGGAGTAGTAATCTAAAGAATGTTCAAGATATCACATTTGATGCATATGTGTAGGTCAGTTGTATCACAAAACTTCCTACCATATAGAATTTTCGCAATAAAGCCTAGAATTTAAGGAGATATCTCTTCCCAACTCCATGAGATATTACCATTTTTCTTAATAAACCATAACTGTATACGGTTTAGTCTGGAAACATTTTTATTATATTCATTGTTCACATTTTCTATATTTAACAATACTTAACATCGATTATACTGGTTCAAATTCTTACACTGGTTGTTACTATCTCTAAAATATTTTAGAACTATTTTGAAGCACTAATGCTGGGTTTTTGTTTCATCTGCAAATGGTAAATCATGCCTTCACATTTTCAAATCAAGTCAAGGCGTCGTAATGATACTTCTGATAACTAAAAGGTCCTAATGGTCCTTGATCCATATAGATTTTCGAACCTTTTACGAGCGGAATACGCCGTCCGATGACAATCAGCCAATGAAAGGCATAATTTACCATTTGCAGATGAAACAAAAACCCAGCATTGGTGCTCTAAAATGGTTCTAAAATGTGAGTTAGGGATAGAAACTACCATTGTAAAAACTTGAATCGGTAAAATCAATGTTAAGTATTGTTAAATATACAAAAGGTGAACAAGAGTTATTAAAAAAAAAAAATGTTTCCAGACTAAACCAAATACAGATACGGTTTATTGAGAAAAATACAGATATCTCCTTATATTTTAGGCTTTATCGCATAAATTTTATATGATAGGATGTTTTGTGGTACAACAGACTTACACATATGCATCAAATGTCATATCTTGAAAACTTTTTGAATCACTGTTCCCAAAGGTAAACAGGATCTTTAACAATGTATATACCATTCCTCTCCCACATGTAGACCACATAACACAAACAAACACACACACACCAAAAAAAAAAAGCCTTGTCAAAAAAATATATATATATATATAGGTTTATAGGAAAGAGCTTGAAAAATCTTGACCGAGAAAATGACGAATATGTTTGATATTTATCAACATTTATATTTTGACACATTAATACTTCTCTTCATTCATGATGAGTTTTGTGGCATCAGATAACACGTTTGCAATTTCATGTCCCTGTCTGTTTTTCCAAAAGGTTTAGTGTGAAATGCGAACTCGCCTGATAAAGCGCTGTAAAACCTATCAAAATGCATGACACTCAAGAGTGCGAATCAAAAGGAAGAGAAATAATGTTCGGATGAGAAAAAGAGAAAGAGATACAGAGGGAGAAAGAATTAAGATAAAAAAGAATGAATCGGACATAAAAACATAAAGTACACTAAATGGAAGACGGAGATTTACGTTTTAGTCCCCGACAGTATCACAATTGTGTGACCGGAAAAATGCTTCAGAAAGAAGCCACTTTGTATACAGTGCTTACACAATAGCCGCGGGGTATATATTGATGATGATAAAGATGTTGTTCTCTCTCTCTCTCTCTCTCTCTCTCTCTCTCTCTTCTTCTGAGAGAGGATAACAACTTCATAAATCACCACCTTTGTGGGAATTTCATTTCGAAAGAAAAAATGCATTCGTACTTTTCACAGGGCAAGACTATTGCTCAAGTCACGAAGTTTTACATGCACCCTTATTTTATCTATTTATTCAGTTTTAAAGAGGGTAGGAGACAGATAGAATTATTAAATAGCGAGGGTTGTGATATCTCGGCCTCATTTTTGTTTGACAAAAGGGCAGAAAATATCAGCCGTGCTCGATGAGTGCCGGTATTCATTATTCTTCATCTCTCTTTAACGGACGTCTGCCTTTGAGATCAATCAATCACACGTATGATTAAACTGTATTCTCATGAACCGCATGATTCATCAGCTACGCATCGGCTGAATTGAAGAGGGATGGATCTTAATTATGCCATTAAAGACTTATACACTCAAACTTCAGAGATCCCTTTTCCCAGGCAAATTGCATCCTAAATATGTCATTATCCTTTTTTGAGATCTACTTGGACCTCGGAATTCCCTAGGTAGGCATAAAGTCAACTAATTCGCTCGCAATTAACGTTTGACATTGAATGAACAAAAGTTTGGGTTTTTTTTAACAAAAATCTGTCTGACATTTTGCCAGACTGTTTGCTTGTTTGTTTTCTATTCTGGTTTACAGGGCATCCTTCGATCTATCTGTCATTCGTTTAAATAGAAAAAGTAATAGTTCTCCATATTTACAGCATATAAATACATTGTAACAACTTCAACCTGGTCTGGTGATAAAATACTTCGCAGTGTTCATGGACTTTTACTATTCTCTAGAGACCCATTGATGATCAATGTTGTCCTATCAAATGCATTCAGCATCTTCATCTAGATCTAGATCGAGGCGACTGTGTAAAGCTAAAAAAGAAAATCAAATTGAATCAATTTATCATTGGGGGATTTGCAAGATATTGACACGCTGACATACACTATCGCTCTCATTTGTGATGGAGGAGATTCGGGTTTTCAATCTAATAAAATTGGTGGAAATGCAAAAGTACAAGGCTCGCGACCGTAATGAAATTAATGTTGAGGATATTCACCCTAAGAATGAGCAAAACAATTCTTGTACCTCCAACTGGGGGAACTATAGCCGCCAATTCCATGGTGTACGAGCAGTTTCCCCCCTCTCCATGACCTTACCAGAAACATCAACTTGAATTGGCTCTTGTGCAATCTGTGTAGTCGTGAAACGTATCCGTAGGTGTCGAACTAAACGTGAAAGGTCATTGTTCACAATGTTGCCTTCTTTAAAATTTTGAGCTTTGCAAAAATTCCAACAAACCACTGGTGTCTCTCATCTAATGTAAAAATAAAACTATGAGCAAATAATGCGGTTAAAAACGAAGGTGATATGGTTCAAAATGAGTGACAAACTGTGGGAGGCCGAATTTACGAATTCAGTGCCCTGCTGTATAGAAAGATGCAATTAAACGTTTAATAAGTGAGAAAATCAAACGCAAATCAGGTCTTAGCCAATCAAAATGGAGTATTCAGAGACTTATGTTTGATCTTCTTAAATAAGTGTGATGTCATTCTTTTTTTCATTCAATTTTCAATTCACTATCTTGACATGGTGAGCAATATTTCCATACCTTTGGTATGCTTGACTGATTAGTCATCTGTTTGATCATTTCAATATGATGAGAAATCACACACACACACACACACACACACACACAAACAAACAAACAATGGCAACAGTTGTAAAGCCGTAGGCAGATGGCTACTCGTGTATAAAAATATACAGCCGAACGCAACCACACAGCAAAATAATAATTGTAGAAAGAAGCCATTGCGTGCAGAGTTCGGCGAGACTGATCGAATACAAACACCTTGATGGGACACTTTATGCAGAAAAGCAGAGGTTAGGAAGATAGATTCTCAAGAGAGATATGAAAAATGAAAGCGAGAATTTCAAAATCTAAATGCTTATAGATAGATAGAGATAGATAGATATGGAGACTGTTTGTGACGCTGCATCACAAAACGACCAAAAAGTAGCCAGACATTGATTACGCCTAAACCTTTTCACAAAGGGGCGGATTCTAAAGAGCAGACTGTTGAAGGCTTTAATGATGTTTAATTCAATACAAACGGACTTTCCAAACCCATCTTAATTATGGAAAGACAATACATAAACTGGAAAAAAGTGTACACTGAGAAAGGAGGCTTGAAGTTTAGGGTCTAGTCAGGTGGGTAAATTCACTCAGCTGTGCTCTCTACAATGAAAAATTTTAAGCTATGAAGAGTTTATCGAACTGAACCGAAAGTTCATGAAGTACATTCTATTCAAAGTTGAAAGTTGAAGTTGAAAGTTGACCGATAACAACTTCCACCGCAATAGCATCAACCTTTCAAAAGTTATGAGAGCTGGAAGTGAAAAGTGACGGCTTCTACAGCCCCAAATCAAAGGCCACACCGAGACATGGTGTTCTGGGGGGGGGGGGGGTGCAAACAATATCCCATTCGTTTTACGATACGAAACTTGGAAACAATCGATATACCGAAGAATCGCTCTAAGTACAGGTAAAAATCAGAACCAACGTTAGTCGTGTGAATGTTTTATGTGTGTCTGTGTGTGTCTGTTTGCGTGTGTCTGTGTGTCTGTGTGTGTATGTGTGTGTGTGTGTGTGTGTGTCTGTGTATGTGTGCTCTTGGACATACCCGTGATTATGACTTTCGGTTCAGTGTGCCAAATACTTCTACATCATCAGTAGATCGCCGCTGATACTCCATCGCAGACTACAGTACTCCCCGGTCATTTCATTCAGTATTACTCATTAATTGTGGGGAAGCATAGTGTACCATATGAATCTTCACTTTGAAACTGTGTAAACATACACACATAATAAATATTATACACTCGTGCAAGATACACCTCAATGTAAAGACTTGCTGAACTACATAATAATTTATGTTCATCGTCGTCTGGTCAACAGGTCACTCATGATAATATCATCGAACCTTACAAAGATGTCTGAAAGAGAAAGAGAAGATTATTGGAAATGATGAGATAACAAAGAATCTAAAAGAAGAGAAGAATTCGACGGAAAATAAATTAAAAATGAAAGAAAAGAGGACAGGAGATGAGCTTAAGAAGAGAAGAAGTAGTAAAAGAAAGGAAAACATGAGATACGAAGGAGGAAAAACAGAGAAGAAAATGAAGAAGACTGAGAAAAGCAGTGCCTTACTGTGTTCTAATTCCACGCAGGAAGTAGAACGAAAGCTTTAACATGCACGTGAGGAGAAGGTGAAAAGACGTTAAGGCCCCTTCCTGTCTCAAACGAGGCGCCTGGAGAAGTCGCCTTCTAGCCCTGAACAAGGTCGCCAGGCAGGTTCTAACAACTTCCTCCTGTTATTATGTCAAGTGCCTGGGAGAACGTGGAGATGTTGCCTTCTGGCCCTCTAATCCTAAACAAGGTGCCTAAACAGATTTCAACAAGTATAGCATTGGCGCCTCGGCGAGATATTTCAAGCCGCCTTGTCGCATTCACATCAGCTATTAAGGTGCATTTAATAAACAAATCTCAACAAGTTACCCTCTCGCCTCGGTGGAGAAGGAAGTCAGCGGCCGATAACGGATGCTCATTGTGATGAAAAGTAGAGGATGTGAAGATTTAATTTCTGCATCAGCAAACCACCAGCGACAGTCATCTTTCTTCACAACCAAGATGTCAGTTCCAGCAAAATATCTGCAGCTCAGAAAGTGAACCTTTGTATGGCTATAGAAGAATGGAGAGAAACTTTCCTCCCCCACCCCCCCCCCCCCACCCCGCAGTAGTGTCCAAAACTGACCAGTCCTATCCATTAGGCGGGAAGTTTGACGGGAGAAGGTGGTGTGACCGTGGACTTACAGGCTAATCCATCGCGGCCAGATTTCTTCGGCCCCCGAGCCCAAACAGGTTAAATCCCGCCAGTATTCGGGTCGGTGATTAGGGAGCTGCGCTGAAATAACATAAGGGCATAAAGAATGACAGACCATTTTATTCCAAGTTCCTCCTCGCATACAGGAATCCACTTGGAGATATAATAGTGTATGCGTTGGTTTTTTTTTTTTTTTTTATCTGTATGCCTTTTGGGGAAAGACAAACTATCAGGGGAAGGGCGGGGAGGTCATGTAATGTCCCTTGTCTTCCTGTATCATGAACGCTTGGTATAACCCATGAACATTATTGACATCTTCTTTTTTTTGGGGGGGGGGTGAATACAAGCCGAAGCATCCCACATGAGAAATCCACCAAATAATCCTAAAAGCCTTCGGTGTGATAGGCGGCTCTACTTCAGTCATCAATTTCGGCAATTTAATGTCAAAAAGATCATTCATGAATATCTTAGCATTTATGTTGCGATCCTACAGCATGCGTGGCGTCAGCATTCAATTTAGCATTCATTATCATAGCGACAAGAGGACAGTCACTGCCACTAACTTGTTTTCCCTTGTAGTCCGTTCGGACCACTAAAATCTCTGAATCTGAAATTTTGGTGGCCCGAAAAACGCGGCCCGAAATTATAGGAAATATAAAGATTCATTTTCTATTCAAATTGCCCGATCGGGCTAGCAAGAGAAAAAAATAAGTGGCCGGCAGCAATGTTTGGTGGCCCCGGTCTACCTCTGACGTCGTGCCATGTATGTTATAATAAATTGATTATCTACATGTACATGTATGGGACCTATTTCTCTCTGGTTTTGAAGAGATCTGAATAGATCTTATTACCTGTTAATTTGTCGATAACCATGAACAAGAATAAGGATAACGTAGGAGCGCGGGGCTTCGAGTACATTGATTAGTCTCCTCTCCCCCACCCACTGTAAGTAAACTTTCACTTTGAAGTCTAATCCAACAATCGCGGTGAGCACAAGATGTGCGTCAAATGCGTAGGACTCGATTCTCGGATAATTGACAATGCAACACAACCAATCTTTGGAAAGGAGAAAGAAAAAAAATCTCTGAACTGACCTCTGTTAGTCCCATGCTTAGCTAATGGCGTTTGCAGTAGGAATTCGTTGACAGTCAGGCTTTTTCGAAAAAACAATCGTCTTTTTTTTTTCTTTTCTTTTCTTTTCTTCACCTTGTTAGTTTTACCTTCGAGTAAGAATGAGAAGAGGGACAATGGTCATTACATGGGAATAGACTGAGCCTCAACGTCCGGTTCAACGTTGAAACAAACATCAGTGACCCCAGAGCGAGAAAATAATGCCAAGTTTGCGCCAAAGCTCCGAGGTTAGAACGACCATGAAGCTTAGAGTATAATACTAAGAACACAAAATGAACGCCTATACGCCATGAACAAGCAGGTAGGTGAACGACTCACCTGCATGAAACAAACGAGTACCTCGTGTGTTTGCTGCAGAAAAATCCACGCCATGATATATAGTAGAAGCAAGCTGTTCGGGACCTCTTTGGGACCCGCCAGGAACTGACCACAAGCGAAACATCGCCCCCTTGCGTCCGCAAATCCTCAAAAGCGCCTTTCTGAAGAAGCTGCAGTTACGAATGCATGCATGCGTGAGTTGGGGGAGCGAGGTAATCCTCACCTCCATAATTATCGACTGCATAATATTCTCTCCAAACACAGTAGAATCAAGCCTTGTACAGGAAGAACACTGGAGGTAGAGACGGCCTTGGGCGAAGAGGGTTATAAATATCACGCATCATAAGTCATTACATATCTGCAAAATTTTTCCTGCTAACGTTACCATACGGTTAGGATGGTGTTACCTGGAGAGCTGCAATTTTTCAAGACAATGAACTTATTATTATGTCATTTAAACATCACCTGAAAATTCATCTGCTGATACGTAAGAGAATCATCGCTTATATCGTTGCCTTTGTTGTTGTTTTTTTTAAGTCCATTGACCCGTTTTACTGCATTGTATAACGTTAAAGGGTGTGTACAGTTCTGGTCGAGGTGAGGATTTAGCTTTTAACGTTTTGCGAGATATTCAGAAACCACTCTATGAGATGTCAAAGAGCATACAGTTCTAAGGGGTATCAAAAGTTTATTCGATGAAAATCGGTTTTGAAATGGCTGAGATATCCAAAAACAAAGTAAAACAAAGAGATCCTAATAAAGTTGTGGCATGTCGCCTTTTATTATTAGCACTTTTTTGGATATCTCAGCCATTTGAAAAACAATTTTCATCAAATAAACGTTGAATCCTTCTTAAAATGACATGCTCTTTCATATTTCATAAAAGGCTTTTCATTATCTCACTTGGGAATGTTCGAAACATGAATCCCCACCTCAACCAGTACTCAATGATATTTTTGGTAATTGCTGCAAAGCCGCCACCTTTATCAGACTTTAGTACATTCTAAAATGATAAAAAGCATTTTCTTGCCACAGTTTCTACAAAAAAAAGGCTTGTAATTTTCATTTTTGTTTTTTTTTGTTTTTGTTTTTTGTTTTTGTTTTGTTTTTGTTTTGTTTTTTAAATCTCATATCCTAAGTGACAGTGTACCGATGTATACCTGACTGATTATTATTTAAAAGTCATTCACCAGCGAATGACGTTATGTTCTGCCCATTTCACAACATTGTGAGGTGATGACAGCACCATTCACTCAAATTTTTCTCGAACAGTTGGTCAACCCCGGGGGGGGGGGGGGGGGAAATCATGTCAACTAATTTCAACGGCGACGTAACAAACGATGTGTCGCAAAGTTAGGCAATTTTTGGACCTGCCACGATATACGTCATGAATTAATGATGGCCCAACTCAGTCGAGAGAGGGCGACATTGAATAATAGAAATGTATGCCTAGGGCCGCAGCTCATCTATTGTCAATACAGTCATGTACACGTGGATGGTGCGGAATGTCAAGCCCGCGTCTTCGAGTGCAGGTCACAAGCTTGCCGCGGCTATTTTCTTTCTCTAAAAATTGGCATGAAGCCACTGTTGTCCTTTCATGCTCGGGCGTTTCTTGAAGTCAGCTGGCCTGAATGTTACTGCAGCTTCAAATTTGGGCGCAAATTTGCCCCACGTGGTCTTGAAAGACCTGTATGCAATTGTTGTTTCTTTTCTAGAATGAGGCAAGAATGAGGTAGCCGAGTTGCGGAATGATGGCTTGTCGGAATCTCGTACTTTCTTCTTCTTCTTCTTCTTCTTCTTTTTTCGAGATCGTCTATGTAGTGATTAAATGATTCGAAACGTACTGTACGTTCATGCAAGGAATCAAATAAATCAGAAAACAAAAACGAAAGGAGGAAAAGACGAATCTCTGTTTGACAGCCCTGGAAAACTGACGCTGAAAGAATATGAGCAATACTCCTAATTATGGAGTGTCAGATATTAAACCTGTATTTATTACCCATCGCGCTACGCACAGCAGGGAAGGAGGAGGGGGTTAACTCTCATCCGTATTATTCACATATTTCTCTTTTTTCTCTCTCTCTCTTTCTCTCCCTCATTCTATTCCGTCCAAAGACATGGATGGAATCGCATACATACAAGCTTTGGAATGGATCGAAGGGAGAACGTGATGGAATTTCGGTCCCTACTCTCAAAAAAATCCCATCGCGATAGCTTACAGATGAGAATTGTTTCCCACGGTTTTAAGTGCATAATATGTTGACGGCAACACTTGACTTTTAATACCACCCGTCTTGTTTGCCGGAGCGGGCCGTACCCCAGCCAGCTCGCCTTCTATCCAGGGCGGAAAAAAAAATGATATTGCAGGTATGTGAAGGTGGGGTATTCGGCATAGAACACACAAAGTTCGAACCTGACTTGAGGTTGCTGTAGTTATCAAAGATCTGCTTGCCTTTCACACGTCGCATGTGGTTTTGTTGATATTCTTCTTCTTGTGTGTGTGTGTGTGTGTGTGTTTTTTTTTTGGGGGGGGGGGGGTGGGGGTTGCATGGGGTCTTATTTACTAACTTCTGTATTTCCTTTCTCTTCATGATAAGAACTGTCATTTTGAGAAATAAAAATGGAGCAATGGTGTTTCTTACAGAAAAGGTTGTCGGGAGATGATCGGACAACAATTACCAACGTTAAAAGGCATGCAGATGTTGAGTTTGTTCATTACAAACAAACACAAAAAAGGGCAGAAAACAAAAAGGTATAAGATTTGATCTTTTGACTCTTGTTACCCACTGCCAGTTTGTGAGGACGTAACTAAAAGAGGGGTAGAATCAGGGTAAAGCCAAACACGCTGCAAAACACACAAACCACACTCGCCCACCACCACCTCCTTGGACCCATCATGGACCTATCGAGCTGATCGAGCGCTGTGTTTGAACATAGATAAGGGAGGCTTGTTCGGGCATATTATAAGATGAGCGCAGTGCACGTTCAAGATTTATCAGCTCGTGTGCCGGACCCATTGAAATATATATATAAATATATATATAAAACTCCCTCCGTGTTTGATTTTCCCATGGTCTCTTTGCAAACAACAACCTTAAAGAGCCTACAAATACCTTGAGCAAGTATAATACGAGACATCGCTCACGAATACACGAGTATGGTTGACATGGCTTCTATCTTTATGCAGGTTTAAAAAAAAAAAGATAACATAAAATGAAATCACCTAATTGATAATTCTCAGCATCAAATCGAACGAAACCATTAGAATCTTTTCAGAACAAGCTTGAAGAGACACAACGATGTACCTATTAGCATATTGACTCCTGTTCGATAAAAAAGAAAAGAAAAATCGATTACCAAGAATTACCTGTATCAGGATCGGCGTATTGACTTGTTTTCTGATTGCGAACCACCTTCAAAGCAATACAAGTTTGGGATATGAGCGGTGCTTGGCCGTATACTAACAGTTATGATACATCAAATTATATATTATATATAATATAATTATACATGTGATTGTGTGTGCGTGGTTGTGTAGGTAGTAACGAGAAAAACACATTAAATTGTAAATATTGATTTCATGGAGGTTTACACCTGAGATTTCCAGTGTTAACACCAATAGTCTCAAACGTCAGACATGTACCAATATGCCTGACGGGGTGTGAGCCTTTGGATAGCCCCGTGCGCTTTCATAATTTCAGGGTATTAGCTTCAGCTTAGAAGTTGTTTACCAGAGTGATGACAATAGGAAATAATACGCGAATAGTGGTGAACGTGTTTCGGACTTCCCGATATTCAACTTGTTCCCACGGTAAAGGACCAGTTTGGCTGCCTCAGCCTTTTACTGGGTGCGATTTGCATACGATTGTGGTTACTCGCTCGCTTCATCAATTTATCTTTCTCTTCTTCTTTTTTTTTTTCTACTTTTTCTGCCCTTTTCTTCGAGTTCTGCTTTCTTCTCTCCCTCTCTTTCTTTCTCTCCCATGACTTGTGCGTACGAGACAGCCGTCGCAGCATAACGCGAACGGCGTGCCACGACACGGTGCAAGCACCGGTTTTTTTTTCTCCTCGTGTACTGCATGCATAGCGATGCACTTGTTCCTCTACCACTGCATGCCGAGCGACAGGTGGGCGGAGCTTACTGTCACCTGTACGCACGAGGCAATAACGGCACGTGCTAATAGAGAAGGAGTGAGACGTCCACCCTGCGCCCGATGCCTTCGCAAAGTCAGCCTCCCATATCGAAACATCACGCGACCGAGCAACCAATGAGAGTACCTACCTGAACTCAGCGGACCAATCAGCGACCGATAAAAATGTTCTCTTTCTGTGAGTGACTTGGGTTTGCAGCATGTCGCGAGACGCCATAAATCTACACGGGACAATCTATTGTTGTGTCGAGGAATGTCAATTCGGAGCTTTATGGGGCGCATTAAGTCGGTCTGTGGGAACA
The DNA here is from genome assembly GCF_964275005.1 of Diadema setosum. Classification (NCBI taxonomy): domain Eukaryota; kingdom Metazoa; phylum Echinodermata; class Echinoidea; order Diadematoida; family Diadematidae; genus Diadema; species Diadema setosum. The sequence goes on from NC_092699.1 coordinate 5,428,772, forward strand.
TCGTTCGTTCGCAATTCACACGAGAAGGAAAGCGTGAGGGGTTACTTATCAGCACACGACGAAGGTGAATTCCATCAGATACAGACGAAGCTCAGTCGTGAGGGACAACCGCTCTCACACTCTCGTGCGAGACTTCGCTCCAGCACTCGAATCACTAGTGGCTCGCGCACATCACCCGCGTGCCTACTGAACCGACCGAGTGACCAACGACCAGCTTCTGCGTAGAACACTTTGGAAAAATAACTTGCCTTGGCTTTTAGTGTGCTGTCGCTCACTGCTCATCATCCTTTCCGTGATTATTTACTGTCTTCCCGTTTGGATTTACTATTCATCATGCCTGTGGATACCAAGCCAAAGATTCATGAAGGCCGAAAGGTACTTTTTCAGCTTCATTTTTTTTCCTCTTTCTAGTCATGTTTAGTTTTTAGTTGCCTAATTCATCAGTTCATTTAAAATTCAATTTCTCGAGAGAGCTTGGCGCCGGCTTGCATCACCATCACGAACAGGTTTCTTCTTGCGGATTGAGTTCCAGTTGTGGCGACAGTTGACAGGTTGTCATAGTGATGATGCTCAGCTTGATTCACATTGTATATCTCGATTATTTATGCGAGTATTAAGTAATGATCTATTGCTCTCTCACCATGCTCACCATCGTAATGGTTAGTTTACTTGATTTTTCTCTTGTAACCAAATATTTCTCTTCTTTTCTTGCCAACAGTCTTCCAAGCCGCTGATGGAGAAGCGGAGACGTGCTAGAATTAACGACAGCCTTTCACAACTCAAGTCGCTCATTTTGGAAGCTACCAACAAGGATGTAAGTATCTGGGAGTTTTTATTCCTTAGCCACTTCCAAAGGTTGGACAATTAATTTCTTATAAATTCAAACATTTTCATTAACCTTTTCTCCAACATCAATGTCGCTGCAACATATCCCCATTTCTTGAAATTTTTCCACTTCCTTCGTTCACTGTTCCACTGTTCATGCCCACTGAATTGTACTATCTACTTTCACTATTAACTGGAAGTCACATAGCCGTCCCCATTTCTTGAAATTTTTACACTTCCTTCGTTCACTGTTCCACTGTTCATGCCCACTGAATTGTACTATCTACTTTCAATATTAACTGGAAGTCATATAGCCAGTGATATAAGGGGGCTTCCCTTCAAAATGACGCGGGTATAGTACTAGCATGACTAGTATTGAGGAATGGTGTAAAAAAAAAGAATAATGAAAATCCCTTTTCCGCAAAGCTATAGGCGATTTCGCAATAACCGTCCTTGTGTATTCGTGCATGCGCTGTTTGGTGTGATGATAAACAGCGAATGCTGACGGTAAAAACATCAGAGGAAGTTTAGTGTGGATTTTTTTTTTTGTTGATTCGCGCGCGATTTGCGTATAAAACTGCACGCTTCAAACGACCATTCTTAAATGGGTATGTTTCCATGGGAGCAAGTGGGGGGGGGGGGATTTCTCCTTATTAGTTTTATTCGTCTCCCAAGTACAAGTGGGCTTTTTTGTTCTTTCTTTCTTTTTTGGTTTTTGTTGTGACAATTCTTTTTCTTCTTCCTCACGAAACTATGACTGTTAATGGGCAATGGTCGTCTCGTTTATTTTGTTTTATTTTCTGCACGCATCTGTCCAGCTCGCTCCATACAAAGTTGCAGTTGTAGAAGGATTATAATAATAACAATTAAAAAAAAAACCATCCAATTGGCCCATGTGCATATCTCATCTTGATTCTCTGTATGTGCAACATTCCTAAACCTTATATTCTATACTGCTTGGGATAATGTGCTGTCGGGTATGAAGGAGGGAGCGCGCCAAAATCATTCGGAAAATCCCGCGTATAGTGGTCATCTAAATAGACCGGCTTAAGAAACGCACTTTATCGATCCGCCCATTTTTGCCCGCCTGTTCAGGATAGGAGCGACGAGCTTTTGGCAAATTGTTCCTTCTGCGAAATGAACGGATGGAATGGAGCGACTGATGTAATCCGAAACTCGTGAGAATAGTCGGTGATGTGTAGTCACCTCCCCGGGAGCGCACGCGACCCGCCGACTAAAGTACCCGCGACACCCTTGTCTCCGTTGTCATTCCATTACCACAGCTCATTTAGGCACCCCACCCCACCCCACCCGATCTCCCTGGTCTCTCCTCCCATTCATTCTCTCTCTCTCTCCTCGATCTCTCAAATTCCATCGCACCTCTATCTTTTTGCACTGCTCACTAATCATTTATTTTTATTAATGTAATATCTATATACTATTTTGATGTGCATTGGATTTTTTTTTTTGTGTGTGTGTGTGTGAGTGTGTGGTTGAAAGTCTGATAGTTTGGAAAATCTTAAAATTGCCTTATGGAAAAGTAGAATACTGGTCAAGGATTCATACTTAAATTGAGGAACAAGATGATTTCTGAGCACTTTTATCTTAAAAAAGCTCTTTGTGTCCCACAACCATCAACTGAAATGAAACTTTATCTTCAGCCTTTTTATAATTATAATGGAGAAATGGGATTATCGCCTGTCACGGCTCCATTACCCCTTGCCCCTCCTCTCCCCCACCCTACGTGGTGGTGAACCTCATTATTCTGTTTGACCACCAGCCCATTGCTGCTGATTGGATGGGTGGCGATCGATCGCGCACGTGGCGCGTAAGTCAAATTTGCACGAAGATGGAGACAGAAAGAGCTCATAGAAAATCCCCCACATGTAAGAAGAATCTCTCCTCGCCTTCCATTGTTGGGCAATGCGGCCAAGTACCGCTGGGGTCTTTTCCTTTGTCTCCTATATAACGAGCGTGTCATCACCGACGCATTTGCGAGACACCCCCTCTCCATAACCCTCTCCTTGTGCTCACCCATCCATAATCGTTGAATTTTAGCGCGTGTTTTCAAAAAGGGTTTCCCGCTCCTAAAACACACCGTCTTGACCATGTCTTTGTCTTCTTTGTTTCCTTACGCAGAGCTCCAGACATTCCAAGCTCGAGAAAGCAGACATCTTGGAAATGACTGTAAAGCATCTGAGGACGGTACAGAGGAACCATTTAGCAGGTAGGCTACATATCTCATTTCCCTTCTGTGTTGTCGATGTTTTAGTGTTGCTTGTCGAAATTTAAGAATAGCAAAATATAGAAATGGTGTGAAACGAGTGAAAGTGTAATGTATAATTTTGAGGAGGTAAAAACCCTTAACAATGTGTAGCTGACGTCACATGCTTGCATTTTCTTCCGATACAGTCAATGTATTAGGTGATGCTTTGGTAATATTTAATTCCATCTTCTCTTTGAATTTGTATGAATTTAACGGCAAATTTTTGTCAGAGTGAGAAAGAGATTACATTTTTTTATGTGTGCCTGATGTGAATGCGCTAACATCTAACGTCCGAATTCATTATTTAATTTTCCACAGCTCCTCGCGCTTCCGATCCCAGCACCGTGAGTCGGTTTCGCCAAGGCTACAGCGAGTGCATTCACGAGGTCGCCCGTTTCTTCACAAACATCGAGAATATGGGCAATGCCGACATGCGCCTCTCTCTCATCAACCATCTCGCCAACTGCTGCAATCCTCCAACATCTTCATCGCCACCCGCTACGCAACCATCACCACCGACATCGCCGGTGTCTGTGTCGCCCATCGCACCTCTCCACGTCGGCCAGCCAACGGTCACGGTGCCTTCGCCGGCCATCGCGGCTGCCGCTGTCAACCCTGCCCTTCAGGGGTCCCAGCCAGTAAAAGTGCAGATCTCTCCCGCCGGAACAGTAACGACGTCCACTGCGTTGACAACCACAACGAACATCGCCGCCTCGCCCGTCCAACAGCAATTTGTGCAACACCACATCGAGGCCATGAGCCCCACTGCTACAAACACTGTTGCCGCTGCCACGCCCGCTCAGGTCGTGTCGGGAATTCCTGTCGGGATTCCAGGAACACTCCCCTCCGGTGAAATCACGCTGGTGCTACCTCCTCAGGCTCTTGCCGGTGGGCAGCTGCCGAGCCATTTCATTCCGGTGTACGCTCAAAGCCTTGCTTCTCCAACAATATCGCCAGCTACTGCGTCGGGACCCATCTCTGCCGAATCGCCCAAGGCCTACGCTCAGGTCCACTTGAACACACACCAACAGATCACGACCGTTCAGGCCCCGACGCTCGTGGCGGTTCCCGCTCCATCGCAGGCGGCAACACCCGTCACAAGGCAAGTGAAACCCGCTCAGCAAACTGTTCCCGAACCGCAGTCGCCACCGAAAACTGTGCTTCAGGCAGTCAACGTTCAAGCGGTGGTTGAACAGGAACAAGTGTGGAGACCTTGGAGCCGTCGTGAATGAACTGACGCCCGAATCAAGGATATATCTTAAAAGTGCCGTGCAGTTGAACGAAAGACTTGTCAAAAGAACAAAAACAGTTACTGTCCACATTCTTCCAGTGTATTCTGATCTTCCATTGTATTCACTCCAATCATGACTTTGAGTTTCACGCTGATTCTGAAGTATTCATTATTTTTCCCATGCAAGTGAAGTATGGTTTTCTCAAAGTAATACTATGTATGGGCAGATGTATTCAAAAACTAAGTGTTCTAGAGGTGACTGTAGAGCTAAACCACTTGGTATACAACAGAGAAATCTGGTAATACATGGTATTCCTGTATGCAACATTCCAGTGCTTCCAAATGTGTTCAGGATCAATACTTGTTTCGGCTGCTGAGATGCAGTTATAAAGACAAAGATTTCTTAGATCCCACTACTCTGTGTGAGACATAACTAGCCATGTATTTATAGATTTCGAATGTACATTCCGATGTATCACATTATCACCTTCTCAAGAGTGAACTCGTGTGGTGGTTCTTTCAAGATCTTATATGAATAACTCACCAAGTTTTATTTATCGTTATTTCTTTTTATTTTTTTTTTTGCAGTGTGTGACAATGCTTTTCGCAACACTATCATACAAATATGCAGTGTGTCCAAACTTCTGTTTTTATTCATTATGATCTACAATACGTTGTGACTTGGTTTGCTGTGAAAACAAACTCCCAAAGTTCTGCCTTTGCCTTAACTTTACATATGAGTGCCTTACCTTACCTCCCCTGTATGGATGGGCACGCATTCTCCGAGAAAATGAAGAAAAAATGTGGATAATGTGTTAGTACAGCTATAAACCAAATCCTGACCTTTTCGTAGTGGTGCCTTACCTTTTTCCGTTCATTGAAAAGCGTCTTGTGGGAAGAAAAAAAAAATGTTGCGAGTTTGTCAAAGATGTTCTCTACGTTTCGTTGAATCGAGGCGATATCTGTATGTATATCATAGATTATGAGATATTTTCATAAAATGAAAAGAAACGTATAATTTTGTGTATAACCGGTCTCCTTTTCGACGTGTTACGGAGTGTCGCTTCGAGTTACTTACAGGAGTGGTGTGTGCAAGATGGCCGCGACCAGCAAATCGGCATGTGAGAGTGAATAGTAGGTGTGAGCGCTTGCTGTCCTGTGTGTGTGTGTGTGTGTGTGTTCGTCTTCAAGTATGTGTGAGAGTGCCACAATAACTTGTGACGTCAATTCAGTGGAGCGACGAACAGATTACACTTGATACATGAAACCCTAACACGCACATACACATAAACGCACACATGCCGGCACAGACCGAATAATGTGAAAGGGAAACACCGACAAAGAACTAACTGTATTGCATATTGTCAAGTCTGAGGTCGGCTGAGTGATAAAGATACAAAATAAATCGGTTCATCTGAACTTAATGTTTTAATTCCGAGAACGGTTTCACGTACGATCATTACGGACGTTTCATCAGCTCGTTCTGATTTGATCCGACATGAAACCGTTCTCGAAAAGAAAACAACATGTGTCCAGATGAATGATTGATTTAATTTTGTGCCTTTATTGAACGTTACCTGAATGAATCAAACTTAAAGTAATAAAACGTAGGTCCAGCTGATTTTACTTTATCCAAAACCAGTGAGATTGCAGAATGTGAAGAGCAAGAAGTATAGGCAGCAGGCGGGAAGAAGAGATGAATGTACAGGCGTGAACACTTAATTCAGAGATGAACGTGGGTCACTACAGTAACCCTTAGCTAGAAAAGTAAAACATTAACCACGAACACTGGTAACCCTTGGCTGGAAAAAAAAAAAATGAAACATTAACCACGAACACTGAAAGCAAAGTGGACAGAATCTTCAAACTGACAGTAAAAGGACAGGAATGAATCTGCAAATTGTCTCCCTCATGTTGGCGTCCCCGTGGTATGAATGCGAGTAAGGACAAGAACATCCTACTTGCACATGCTCAGTACGCTGTAATAAGTTTAGTCTTGATCACCGAAGTAAAATCTGAACAAACGAACTTTCGAAGAAATAACAAGCAAAAACAAAAAATCAAAATGCATGAACACACAAGGCGAAGGGCAGAGATATAAACTGGGGAACGAATGCCCGGGCTGATTGTCGCACGGTGCTTTGATGTGGCAATGCATGCGTATGATGCACAGGACGTATGTACAGTTAGAACCAGCCGAGGGGACCTCTCTGCTAGAACACATCACATTGATTTTTTTTTTTCCCCGTGGAATGGAAAAAAACAACAACAACAAAAACAGCATGAAGATGGGATATATAGTGTACATGTACCCGTACTGTAATGATCTATACATGTAAGCCTATTGTGTCGCGGGAATCTATTTCAAGCTCACCGTTCATGGTTTTCCCGCCAACTTCTTTCTGATCCTGCGGCCCACAGCTGGCAAAAGATGTATACACTGGTTAGTATGTGGCCAATGGGGGCGTACTACAAGAAAACTAAAAACAAATGTTTCTTCGCCTTCGCAATTACGTCGCGGAGATCGCAGTCGTACAACAGTCATAGCTCTCATGTTTGATGAACAATGTCGTATCTGATCTTTGTGTAGTCGGTAAACTGTCATAAAAGCTTCACTTTGTATAAAAAAAAACAACAACAACAACTCATCAACAGATGAATAGTCGGTAGGACATGGAAGACCAGTGTATTTGGTACAGATGTGGGAACCTATTTGTGTATCTCACACTGGGTTTTAACAAATGAGTTACTAATTATACGAAAAAAAAAAACATGAACATGAGATCTTGCATTCAACTGTATTTATGAGATTACCACTGAGTAACTGGGTAGAAGTAGAATAGAATAAAGATAACACAAAACAGGTGAAATAAATAGCACTCCGATGTCTCATAGTGTCGTAATAAATGATACCGAGCTGCGAATTCTCTTGGCAAGTTCTTGGACGGTAACATTGACTGCTCGACAAAGCTGTGTGGATATTTTCTAATTCAGGTAAAGCCGAATCATTGTAATCCGAAATTAGTCATCCATAACAAAGATGCACACATTTACTGGGAAAGGTATTATGAAAATATATGTTTTTAAAAAAGAGAGAGACCGCGTATATTTCATGGAAATTGCGTGAATGACAGTAACTTACTTTGGATAGAGTGACGAAGTTTTGGCAGTACAATCCATAACATTTTTCTTTCTTTCGCTCAGTCTTTCTCAGCATACATTCTTCCCCATCTGTTCTCTTTTGACACAAACTGACATTTTTGTGGTTGGTTGAGTGATGGCGCCCTCGGAGAAAAATGATTGGCAGCAATCTGGCGTGACAGGCAAAAAAACCTTATGAGTCACTCGGTGGTCAAACCATAACCTATTTCCAACACGGTTACTTGAATGTTTTTCTCAGTATTTTGGGCAGAAAATAAATGACAAAACGTCAGAGGCCGTCTACGCCGCCACCTCAATAATTACCTTGCCTCATGCTGGGCGCACGAGCATCATCGTGGGTCACAAGGTGTTTCTTTTCTTTTTTTTTCAATGTAAGTTGCACTCCCCTTTTAAAGGGTGTGTACAGTTCTGGTCGAGGTGTAGATTTAGCTTTTAACATTTTGCGAGATATTCAGAAACCACTCTATGAGATGTCAAAGAGCATGCAGTTCTAAGGGGTATCAAAAGTTTATTCGATGAAAATCGGTTTTGAAATGGCTGAGATATGCAAAAACAAGGTGAAACAAAGAGATCCTAATAAAGTTGGGGCATGTCGCCTTTTATTATTAGCACTTTTTTTGGATATCTCAGCCATTTGAAAACCAATTTTCATCAAATAAAGGTTGAATCCTTCTTAAAATTACATGCTCTTTCATATTTCATAAGAGGTTTTTCATTATCTCACTTAGGAATGTTCAAAACATGAATCCCTACCTCAACCAGTACTGTACAGTCCCTTTAAATTTCTTCCTTCTTTATACATAGGTTTATAAGAGTATAAAGAATAAACTATTTGGTGATTATTAACTTTGTCATGTAATCCGTGATCTGTAATTCATTATGGCTCTCAATGCCCGAGTTTGTTGTAGGAAAATACATACCAATGGTTTTAAAACTTAATTCTCCGTTCACGTTCATAAGTTTGCTATGGAATACTGCATGTTCCTGAAGCGTACATTTACCCGATGAAAATACTTGATTTCGAAGATTGTATCGTCATTTTGACTGTGTAATATGGTTGTAGCTACACTGCAAAAAGTCCGGTGTTAAATAGTGAACACCGAGCAGGTGTTAAATTTTCGGTGCTCATTTATGGTGTTAAATTAACACCTCCGGGTGTCATTTCCAAATTTTAAACTGTTTTTTTAAGAGTTTCTTAGTAACTGCACTTCTTGTTGATTTTTAATTTAAACAAGACGATCAAGAATTTTGCATTAAAATACTAGATTTTTGAAAAAATGTGAAAATGAATTTACACCAAAGTAACACCAGCTGGTGTGGTCTCTTATTGAAGCTGGACGGGTGTTACACCACTGATATTAACACCAAAAAATATCAAATCAACACCATGTGGTGTCATTTTTAAATTAACACCAGTACAGTGTCAAAATAACACCAGGTACAGTGTCAAATTAACACCACGAAGTGTCAGGTGAACACTTTTCAACACCAACACAGTGCATTTTCAACACCTGTGGGTGTGGTCCTTTATTGAAGCTTGATCGGTGTTAGATTTAACACCCGTGGTGTTAAATCTAACACCGATGTTTTTACAGTGTATAGAGTGTAGTAAAATAGTCCCTGTTGGTCTTGTTCATGTTGGTATTTGCGAATTGCATTGTACATGATCTGCAACCTTTTTTTTTTCTTAGTCATTGCAAAATGTATCCAAGCTATTACAACATCATGAAGGATTGCTTGATCAATAACTGCGAAAAAAAAAGCCAGAAGTCGTCTGGCCAAAGGTCATTATACTTCATTAGCTTACATGACGTGTCTCCTTTACTTTTGTCCAACACCAACCTGATAATAAATAATCACGCAAGCTCATACAACACTAGAATTAAGTAGAAACGTACCACTGTAGAATCCTCCAATAACCTCTTACCCCTCGCTGAGTGTATGAAAGATATCACACGGATTATTCGAAATTTCAGTGAAAGTGTTCAGTTTTGTCTTTCTTCACCTAATTCTATACCATCAATTAAAGGAAAGGTAGGACCCGGAGGAGGCTTGGATGAGGGTTAATAATAGGGTCACTGGCCTCGGGCAAGGACGGGCTAAGCTAGGAGAAAGAAGCCCGCTTTTAGAGGCAAGGACACGTGTGCTGAGAGTGCAAACACGGCGGCCGGTCATCGCGACTGACCGCCGTCTCTCCGGCCAAATACCAACCAAATGCCGCTAAGCAATTCAAACAACTTCGTCACGTAAAGTAGACAAGCCACAGAACATGCCACCCATTATCCGCGACACAGATGCATATTTCGTCCCCTTTCCCCTCTTTAAACCCTCTTCCTTCATCTGGGATTATTACGCTTTTTAAGATCCAATTTTTCAGTTGTTGTGCATTATTCGACCGGCAGACGGACAGGCCCTAATACTGTACGCGGGGTCAAATGGTCATTTGTTTGGTCAGGTGTCGGCGATGGCGTGGTGACCAATCTCCGACGATGTCGCCCAATTTGTTTTCCGCCGAAGTTCAATGTCACTCGGACCCGGGGTTTCAGCCTGCCCCACAGTAGCGGGAGACGGTCATTTGGTTGCCGACTCGCTTGTGCACTTTATCGGCGGGAAAGAAAATTGTTTAACCAAACTGTCGACATGTGTGTGAGTGACAGGAGGTCGGGGAGACAGTAGACACAAGCGGGAGGTACAGTATATATATATATATATATATATATATATATATATATATATATATAATACTTTTTATATGTAATTATCATAGTACGCATCTCAAGCAGGTAAAAAGAAAGGGATCGAGAGCGCTATAAAGACAAGTATTCGTTGAAGGAACTCAAAGGCAATCTATTGGCCTTCCTATGATGTCCCTGTGCAGAACTGCTATACTGCTGTTGACGTAAAGCAGGTGGATAGAGAATAATTGGGTAGAGCAGTTATATCTTGAATAGGACAGAGGCAGATTTGTAAATACAGGTCTGGCACAGGGATGTACAGAACGAACTACACTCATGCCTCACATATCACTATTAGAACACAATGTCACATCACATTAAAGTTGACTTTAAAGCTGAAACATAGTACATTTGTATTCATATACAGTGTATAAATGCTCAGGATTCATCTTTTACCAATTCGACTTTGCTTGCAATATATCGGAAAGCTGCTCTACCCAGGAAACTTGTCTGGCTGACGCGATTTGCCTTGATAATGAGTTGCTTTATGTACTATTTTGAGATTGAAAGTGTGAAACAATGTCATTCTGTATACGAACTTTTTAGAGATAATCTTTTTTTTTTCATTCTGATATCTCAAAACAGATCTAGTAAGGGCTTGCGTGCATGGTTCATTGGAATAAAGGAAGGGTCGATGACGTCATGACCTCATAAAGCGTAGGCGACAGTGTAGGTTGTCTCGAAGAAAGGGGGCACTGACGAATAAATATGACACATGGAAATACGTACAGAATATCGAGGAATTCAAAAAGGGAAAAAAAAAGACAGTAGTTAAAAGAGAACGTTCATTTCAGTCGAACGATTATAAAATTAATGGTTACATCATTTAACTAGTTGAAGTTAGAACGAAGAAGAGTTTGAATGCACCGATCTCTTGGGCATAACAATATAAATGGAGTGCGCTCTTGGCCGTAGAGGGAGTTTTTTTTTTTTCTTTCATCTAAAATTTGTATCATCTGGATCCCGACGACTCTGCTCCCGAAGCAATGAAGGTAACGCCTAAGTATATAGAATGAATAATCCCCTAACCTTGAAGTATATACTTCTCAGCTGTCCGTATATATAACAACGAGCAAAACTGAGGCAGTGTTATAAAAAAGGAGGTTAATAGGATTGCGCCGCACATTGTTCAATTTACAGAACCTCACAAATCTCACGCCCAGTATTTGTTTGAATTTTGAAGTCGACCCAGAAATTATTGGTTGAAATATAAAATACTGGGTCACGTGTTCGCAGCTAAAACTGGCGATTTAATGCTGGGTGTAGCATTCGAAATATTAGCTGCCAAGAGCAAATAAATTATTGGTAATCCAATTCGAGCTGTGACCAAACTCTTTCGAGTGTTTCGGCATCTTTAAAACAATCAAGCCACTTTTGAAACGTCTGGACATTTTCATGGGCGAGTTTAGAAAACCATAGAGCTACTGTTTAGTTGCTCCATGAGAAAACCACACGGAAGTAGATTTGAAGGGCTCCCCATTTGCTGTACAAACAGACATTACAGAAAATTGACGCGCGATTCGATTGAAATATGATTTCCTTTACGTCTGGCACATTAAGGAAGCATTGAACTGCTCAGGAGCCAACTGCAAGACAGACGGCTTAATAGCGAAGGATCAGGCAATAAGTATAAAAGCGCCATGCCTAAAAGGAGCAACCTCTGAGACCTTGGAATTGAAAGTGTGTCGTCTTATCCAGTGAACCTGAACATGAGACAATAGTATGAAGAAAATGCTTGCTAACAGAAATTCTACACATCCAGAAACTTTAGGAATATTCCCGGTAGATGGATAACAAACAGACAATACGATTACACTTCTGAATGAGCCTTACACGTTTGTTTTGTTCCCCCCCCCCCCACGAACCCATGTTCATTCTAAAGGCTCAGATTGGCGGCGAGAAGACCACAAACCCTACACTTCGCGTTCCCATAATGTTTCCGAAATATGCTGACAAGTATGCTTATCTGTGATTCTATAGCGAAAGTTTTTAGTGCACACCACGTGCTATCAACACCTTCTTTACTCGTACCGTGCTGTATATTCACTCAGTCCAGAAGTTTGTTTCTGTACCCATTTTGACGAAATAAAGCCGTACACAGATTGTGCTGCATTGTGGGCCCTACGAGATAGCTTTCGTTAGGAGGCGCACAAAAACAAGCAAACATGCAAACGCACACACACACACACACACACACACAAACACACGCACACAACCATGAAAGGGAAGGGGGAACAATGAAGTAATTTAATGCACTATGAATATTTCTCATTGGTTATTAATTCGATGATAATTGGTTTGATGATTATTACATCAGAATTTCAATTACTCCATTCTTAACTTGGCAATAGTGACTAAAAAGTGAACAACAACAATGACAATGAAGTAAACGTCATGGGCGGAATAGCACTGTATTATCACAGATAAGCAGAACAAAGAACAATGTCTCGTTCTTCTTTAGAATGTAGAAGGTCACGATATCAAGTCAAATAACCGTTTCTTCTATGCAGCACTATGAGGTACACATTGTACGTGAACCAGCCAGTTTACTTGATAACGACTAACAGTTTAACACATTAACCTTTATACCACTCCATCGCTTCGTGTCCTTCGACCCTGTTGGAAATTCCTAACCGGAATTCGCTTTTATTCGAATTCCTGTGATATTACATGTTTTGCTATCCAGCATTTCTAATTTGAGTCAACTTTTGCAGACGCATTTCCAAGTGGACACGGAATTGACAATTATTACCGAGGACGACATTATAGACACATCTTACAAGGTCCTACACACTGTATTGCTACACAAAGACTTTTTTTTTTTCTCAGGACGACTGTGAAGATAATAGGTTATTCATCTTTAATGGAGCTGATATAATCATATATCATGACGGAATGAATGAGAAGATACAAAGACATCCTGAGCAATCAGGGTGTTAAATAGAAGCTATCTTCTTCATTCTTTCGCTTTTAAAAGGAGAGGAGGCAAATGTGAGGTTGATAAGTGCTTCTTCACAACTTCACACGGCAGTGAACGCGGCCATGTCCTTCTCACTGCAAAAGGACGATGGAGAACAAAAGTCCTTCCGTAACACCTAAGACAAAGAGCCGTACCCACGGTGTACGTCTGACACAAAGGAAGGACTAGATATACGCCATCCTCATCCCCTTGAAACTCGCCTGCATCCCGCCACAGATTTTGGCTTTCCGATCGCTGGCAAGATATCGACAGTCCGGTTTCAATAAAGGAAAAGTGAGTGAGTCGAAGGGGAAAGCAACCTAATATCCTGGGAAGAATGTTTATCCAGCCACAAAAGGGACAAGGCTAAAATTTCTAGGGTAAGTAAAGCCTTACAAAAAGATTTTTTTTTTTTTTTGCGACGGTTTGTACTCCCCGGCAGGGCCCCCTCACCACGTGAATTACGCCATTGTGTATTTTGCGTGCCTATGCAACGATCGCTTCTGCAGGTGCAATGCACCTGTTTGTCAATCCAAACTTGGCGCGTGCGGGACGCGTGAATCCCGACGCTTCTGATTGGCTACTCGCACGTGTCACTGAATTAGATTGGCCTATTCCTCCAATCACACCCGCTCATTGGCTAATTCAATTTTAACGACGTGCGTTGACCACACGAGTCAAAATTCCTTTACACAAAGCCCTCTGTTTCAGGTTCATTATGTATACAATAATAAAGAGGATTCTTTGTTTGACGAAGCTGCCCGTTACGATATTTTGCGCCAGGTGTAACTTGAGGATTTCTTGTAACCTACCCATCTCTCTCTCTCTCTCTCTTTCATTTTTCCTGTTTGTTTGTTTTTTGTTTTTTTAACAATTTAACTCCAATTAACCAACTTCCAGACATGAGCAAGCATCGTACTGTGCCACACATTCATCGCAGAGTAAACTTCTTCGCAGATTCTAAAACCTCGAGATAGTCGCTGAAGTAGTAGCAGTTGATTTCATCAAAATACATCATAAAATTATGCACATTGGCCTAGTATAAAAGAGCAGAGTAAATATTAAAAAGCAAAATACGTTGCTGAACTCTGATATATCCAACCTCCACCCTCCATCTCTCTCTCTCTTTTACGAGAATGACCCAGTAACTCTACTTTTCCATGTCATTCTTCCTTTTGTCATTCCGTTCTGTTATGATAAGTTTGATAATTGTGTCGAGGATCACGCCTTTGTGGCATCGCTTCTAATGCGGAGTGATAACAATACGGGTTGAAAGACAGTGGAAATTCAGAAATGGGATGAATACCTGCTTGTCTGCCTTTCTTCCCACGGTGGCACGTTGCTGCATTTTTTTACTGCAATTTTGGTTGCTTGTTCGATTGCAGGCACGCAGCTCAAGAAGAGAATTGTGTCATTTTCACCGTGGCTATCTTTAGTCATATCCCCTCCTTTTGTCTGTCTTTTTGCCGAGGAATGTGTTAGCGTGTTTTGTCGCAAACTTGCAACTCCAGCTAGTGTGCATGAAAACGAAGACGAAATAATAATGTCATGCATTGAATCACACTTGAAGAAAGACGGAGAGAAGAGATAAAGAGAGAGGGGGGGGGGGGTGGGGGGCTGAAAGACAAGGTAGGCAAAAGAATAAATACAAAATAAAATCTGTAGAGAAGAAAACAAAAATCGTAGCGCATTGACTTGAGTCTACTCATTGACATACTGAAGCGTATCTTATGAAAGGCGAATATTCTCCACCCTTGTAAATCGTCGCTGAGCAAATCCAATCGCGTTTGATGTGGTGATAATCTGTTTAATCGCAGCGATAATGACATTTGTTGCCGAGTATGATACGTGCAGGTTTAATATATAATCAGCCGCCACTTACTCGTTACGCAATTTATTTGCATTTCCCACAAAACCCGGTGTCTGAAGCAAGATCAATGCCCTTCTGCAATTTAAAGAAACTATAATAGGCACGAAGGAAAGAGCCAAGAACGACTGAGAGAATTTTCAAAAGATGGTTAGAATGTCAGAAGGGCTGCATAATTATGAATTCTCTGTTCATGATATACTCAAAACAGGTGCTGTATTAAGACTAGCATATTCTTCATCAGTTGTCTCGAAGAACGAAGAAATGTGGTACAACCTGTATCTAATTAATGACAGTGCACATAAGCTTTCGCTTCAAAAGAATGGTATAGTATTGGTTGAGATGAGGATTGAGTTTTTAAATTTTTGCGAGATACCGATCGAGAAACCACTTATGAAGTGTTACAGAGCACACCTATACCAAGAGATATTAAAAGTTTATTTGCTGAAAATCGGTTTTGAAATGGCTGAGATATCCAAAAACAAGGTTAAACAAAGCGATCTCATGATAAAGGTGAGTCCCGATTTTTATTAGGATCCCCTATGTTTTAGATATCTCAGCCATTTCAAACCAAATTTTCTCAAATAAACTGACTCCCTCTTAGAATTACATGTTCTTCCATATTTCGAAAGAGGTTTCTCATTATCTGACAAAAAAGCTGTAAACCTGAAGCCTCATCTCAACCAAAACTACATCATCCCTTTAAAACGTGTTGATGGGCTGCAGAGAACATTTTTAAAGATGTGTAATTCAACATGGCTTTGTTTGACCCTAATTTTTATATCAAGGTATTGTGGGGTTACAAGCAAACAGAGGTTTTACATCGTGTTAAAGATGGAGATCACAAAGCGAAAAATGAAATGTGCCCGGAAACTAGACTAAATAGAATTATAGAACGTGTGAAGTCAAATATATTTTGTAGACAGCAAAGGCAAACTAAAGGAGGGATTTGAGCCGAAATTCTTTTAGATGCATTGCGGAAAGTACTACAAACTTTTCAACGTATTTGATTTGAGATTTTAAAAAAAGTACATTAAATACTACAATATCATTAATATCAAAAACTGTCTTGAATGGAGGCCAGAAGGATCTATAGAGGTAAGCGACCGATCAAGGTAAATTGTTGACCCTATATCACGCATTCCTGTCCGTTGATAAAATACTGAGTTTTCTTATAACAAATCGCATTGTCCGATCAGCAAATAATCAAAATCAACTAATCCCCATTCAATAGTCCATGAACTGTATAAGAATTGATACTGTACTGGAAGAGATTGAGACGTTGCGCCAAACCTCCAAATAAGAATTGAAGTTATGTCATTGAAAGGTATGCCACTGAATGCCGTATTTTCTGTATCAAAATCACGCTGAATAATCATTTTACTTATTTGCGTTTATGTCCGAAACAACATTAATATATAGATCGATGGATTTTCACAAGACTTCTGGTTTCATGTTAACGCAAACCTTATCGCAGCATATAACCGATTAATTTTTAGATATCTTGACGGACTAGATTTGCTGCATCTAGACGAACTTTGTACGGGCGCTAAAGAACAATAGAAACATTTGTTTGGAAAATTATGACGTCACTATCTAGACATCTTTAAAAAAATAGAAAAAAAGAATAATAACCTGTCCAGCTAACCGTTTCTGTTATGGTTTATTCTGACATTCTCGTCTATGAGAAACTTGAATACTGCAAATCCAGCCTTTCATACATTTGATTTTCTGAAGCATATTCACATCGATTTTAAAAGCAATGGTTTCATTTTTCACGCAAAATTTGGGACGCTTTTGATAATTTAAGTCGGATGATGAAGTCCCTTTTGTGGTTTGCGTTTTTCAATTAAAAGCATTGGCAATTATTTCCATCATCATCATTACTATTATTTTTTTTTTCTAAATTTCATTCTATACTTCATTGTCTCTTTTTTACGCCGGCTCAAGGACTAAAAAAGGAGAGATTCCGAAATATCAATTTTTGATATATTAAGTAATGTAGCTGTGGTGATGTGAGTCTCGGACATGCACCCTTCACATTATTTCGTGAGCGTAGAGTTTGCGCCGCTGCTTTCCCGTTAACAACCTGAAGGATCTGCCACCACAGGCGCTCACGACCTAAAAATCCCTCCTGTTGTCAAGTCATATCAACAATTGGCTCCAAAAAGACAAACTAGCTGGCTTAAAGATGGAACCGCTGCGAGAGGATCAATCTCCCATATCAACAGACAGGTCTTTACCTCTTTGTATTGCCTTGATGGGGCGTGCGCACACCGCTAACCGTTTTTACCGGTAAAGCCTTGGTAAGCAGCGATTAGGAGCAGGGAGGCGCCGAAGAGTTGAGTGGAAGCCGGGACCTCAGATCAATCGCAAAGTCTTCTCCGACAATCACGTGACAATGGCAAAGAACTTCGACAAACCAGTCAGTCTGTTAGTCTGTTTGCTAGTCGTAACTTTGTCATGTGTCCTAGTCATTTTGATGGTACCACCATGCCGTTGTAGATCTCGATTCTGAGAAATATTCACAGAGGATGCCCCTTTATTTGTACTCCGTAACAAAAATTAAAGAGTATGCAAGTTCGGTACTCCTCAGCTGTCGACAATACATCGTTTTCTCACTTCAAATCATATATTGATCATTGAGTTGACTGACCGAAATTGAATATCTATTGTCTTGTTATTGATTTATCGTTATTGTTTTTCACCTCGAGTGGTTGCATAAGAGGTTCACAAGTTACAGGACCTTGATAGTAATGATAACATCAAAGCCATCTTTCAAGTTCAGTTAGCCTCCATTTTAAAGGGATATTCCAGACGATTTTCATGATTTTACATCATGTAGTACATAAATCGACAGCTTCATGAATAGATTTATGGATTTTTGTGGTTCTTGAGCAGAGAAACAATATTTTTAAAAACCTTAAACAAAATTAATTACACTGAACAATGATGACATAGGAGGCTCACATATTTCAGAAATGTAGCAGTGCAATTCTATTACAATACCGCTTGCTTGCAAGATCACCTTTGTATAATCCATCCATGCCTTAATTCTTCTTTTGTTCTGCTGCTTCCTTGAGCCCCAACTCATGCATTCTCATGGTGAATCTGCCACGTCATCATCCTTGTTCATTGCAAGTTGTTATAAATTTCGAAAACATTCTTATTCTTCATCCCAATCATCATAAATCCTGAATCTCTGTACTCAGTATAACTGATTTATAGTTGTTCAAATTTAAAAAATCTGAAAATCATCCGGAGGTCTCCTTTAACATATTTCACATTTTCTATCCGTACCTTTCAGTCTCTTCGCCGCTCTCTAGCGTGACATCCTCTTATAACCTTCGGAATAACGAACTTTCGGCATGACGAACTATAACCGTAATCGCTGCTATCCTAAATCTAGCCAGCTGATCAGATCTAGCTTTCCTCAATGACAAAACATAGGGAAGACTAAATCAGTATTTGAATAAGGCATTGCGCAAGACAACAATTCAGTTGCATTGTTACGAAGACCATGTCGGGCGTTGAACTTCGAGCAAAGAATGGAGAATGTCAGATTTAATTACACAAAGCACCTGCATGATGTAGCCAATGACAGACGCTATACCCTCCCTCAACACAAAAACAAAAAGAACACACAATAATGATATAATATAACACAAAAGCATGTATATTCCCCCCCCCCCTTTTTTTTTTTTGGAGAGAGAGAGAGAGTGGACTCTGTAGATTCAATTCAATTCAATTCAATTCAGATTTTTGCATGCAATATAATATGTTGCATAAAGTCGGTTAATTGAACTCGAGGCAATCAACCGGCGACTTATATTCTATAATGCCTTTCGTTTTGTTTTCCTTCACTGTACAGCGGCAAATCACTTCCTTTTTGGCAAATCTAAGTGCAAAGGACGTGGATTTATAGTTGTAATGGTACTTCTGAAAGGGACTGTACAGTACTGGTTAAGGTGAGGATTCAGCTTGTAACGTTTTGCGATATACCTAGAAACTACTCTATATGAACCGCTAAAGGGCATACAATTCTAAGGGGAATCAAAAGTCTATTTGATGAAAATCGGTTTTGAAATTACTGAGATATCCAAAAACAAGGAAAAACAAAGAGATTCTAATAAAAGTCGTGGCATGTCAATTTTATTGGGATCGCAGTTTTGGATATCTCAGCCATTTCAAGGCCAATTTTCTTCACATAAACGTTGAAACCTTCTTGAAACTACATGTTCTTTCATATTTCATAAGAGGTTTCTCATTACCTCACCAAAAAAAAAGTTATAAACTTGAATCCCCACCTCGACCAGTACTGTACAGTCCCTTTGAATGTCCCTTAGCTTTTAAGACCATGTTCCAGTAAACAACCTTATTAATAAAAAGAAAACAGAAACTATTGTATTGCTGAATGTTTTTGTCTCTCATCCATTCGAATATCATTTCACTTCACAGCACAGTTTTAAAACAAGTTTTTAAATTGACCCACTATAGGCCCGAATTCACGGAGGTGGTACAAATGAAACCATGGTTTAAACCATGGACAAAAACCATGGAGCGCCAAGTGTCACACGGAATATTTCGTTACGAAATTGGTCATTTCGTCGACAAAATGACCCTTTCGTTAACGAAATTATCATTTCGTGGACGAAATGTTCATTTAGTTACAAAATGTTGTCATTGCTTTACAAAATAATAATTCCATCGACGAAATGACTGATTTCGTAACGAAATATTCCATGCGACACTTGGCGCTCCATGGTTTTTATCCATGGTTTAAACCATGGTTTAATTTGTACAACCTTCGTGAATTCGGGCCTATGAGTCTCAACACTGTCGCTGAATTACAGCCGCCATTTTATAATGGGTGCTGTTCGTTATTCTGAAGGTTCGTTAATCCGAAACACACAAATTCCCTAGGTTCGTCAATCCGAAATTAAAAAAGGGTTCGTTAATCCGAAAATTTGCGGCGTTATTCCGAAGGTTCGTTATTGCGAAGGTTCGTTGATCCGAAAATGAAATAGGGTTCGCTATTCCGAAGGCTCGTTAATCCGAAAATGAAATAGGGTTCGTTATTCCGAAGATTCGTTAATTAGAAAATGAGATAGGGTTCGTTATTCCGAAGGTTCGTTGATCCGAAATGAAATAGGGTCCGTAACGAACCTTCAAAATAACGAGCTTTGTGTCATTTTCGGATTAATGAACCTTCGGAATAACAATTACCTTATCACACTTTCGGATTAACGAACCTTCGGAATAACGAATCTTCGGAATAACGAACCTTCGGACTAAATAACCTTCGGAATAACGAACCTTCGGAATAACGAACTGTAACCTGTTTTCGAATACTCGAGAACATTATTATACCAGAAACGGAAACGTCTTGAAAGGAGACCAGCGAATCCTCACTGGGGTCGGCGATAGCACGTGAAACAAACTTTCGACTCGTTCCCACGATTCTCATGGAGTCTCATCCCAGATCTCACCAATAAATAATTTTATTATCTCCCATTGTATATTTTATCCATTACACCTGCTGTTACCTTTAGAACAGACACCAGGGGATGCCTCTCACCTTTTCATATCCTTGGATCTTTTTATCTTTTTTTCCCTCTCTCTCCCCCTCTCTCACAAGCACACACACACACACACACAAACACAAACACACTCATAATTTCTTTATTTCATTTCCGTGTACAGTTGTCTCGTCCTACTTTTCAGAATTTCAATCTGAAGTTTACATTGTTGCCCCCTCCACTTCTCTCTTATATCCTCCTACCTCTTCTGATATCCGTCTCCTCGGGTATGCCTATTTTGATGATCTCTTTCTCTATATGCACACCTACCTTTTTCTCTATTTGTTTGGTTATCTCTCCCTCTCCTGATGAACCTGCATTATATCTATCTATCTATCTATCTCCATTCCGTCTGTATCGATATAATTGTATTTCATCTTGATATATAAAACAACTCTTCTCTTTTTATCTTCCTACTTTCTTCGCAACCCTTCCATATCTTGTAGAAGCACAATCACACACACACACACTCCCCTTATTCCCTCTTTTCCCTTCTCTCTCTTTCTTTATCTCTATCTTTTTATGTTTTGTTACTCGTTTTCTCTCACTCGTGTTTCAGCATCTCTCACGATCGAATCGCATCCAGCACGCTCCGCGCGCCGAGTCCTCGTTTTCGCAGGGAGGTCTCTCTTCCATGCACCTCCCTGGTTTTCGTTCTTCGTTCTTTTTCTCTATACGACTTCCCTGTTCCAACTGTTTGTCATGACCATATCGGGCAATGTCGTGCGTCTTCTCAGCCCTTTAGTGGGCGTGGCTCCGTCGGCAACGCACCCCACCCCCATTTTATTGATGAGGGAAGGTCATGATCGTCTGCTCGACACAGATCCGCGCGAAATGAATCCCACGAGCATTTGTTATTTATCGTTGCCCTTATTTCAGCTATTTAGTAAGTTCGTTAGTCGTAAATCTCGGATGGCCTACAAATAGATGCCCAAAATTTTGGAAGATGAAGTAAAATTGCCGGGACTGAAAGTTAGGAAACAGTGACGTTTGTCCAGCGTCATGCGTGTTTTAACACAAACGCCAAGCTCTGACAAATCTCACAGTCTACAGACTATACCCTCTTGTCTGTAAGTAATGCTATCATTGGCAAAAAAGGGTCTTTTAAGTTAGCCGCATGCATAATTTTCACTATATGATATGCGACTACCAACAATTCCGAAACTATCGTTTCTCTGTCTGCCCTACACGCATGACATTTGACATGAAAGAAAAAAATGAGAACGCTCTTTGGGGAAATTATGAAAGCAAACAGTTATGGCCTACATCGATTTGTAGTATTCGCGGATAAAAATCGTTTGTCGGTCCAATTTTGAAATTGGGTTCGCATGAACTAGATCGCCTGGCCCGGAGCACGTACTTTCGGCTCTCATAAATCTAGACCTAGAGAGGTGTCCCCTTTTGATTTATTTATGAGTCATACTCTCATGAAATATTCCCGTTTCTTGAGTCCCTCAAAAGAAAATGTATCGACCACAAAACGGGCCGCGAGAAAATCTCCAGCTCTCTTTTCATTGTTTTCTCCGTCTCCACCGCTATTGTAAATAGCATCACATCTTAGGTATTTCGGTACTGTGACAGGGGAAAAGCCTATACCAGGTATAAGCTAGACTACTCAACAGGATTTTGGTCATTATTTTTCCCATCCCACGGCAAACCTGTGTTCCTTCAGCTTCAATTTTCTTCTTTCTCTTTCATTTCCCCTCCTTTTCCTCATCATTTTCTCTCGTTCTCACCATTTGTGGTTGTTTTACTAGTGACAGTGTCCATAACGTACTGTTGGCATAGCATTGCAAAATTTCATTAAAACGCGTCTGGAGGACGATGCACCCCCCCCCCATCACTTATTGTAGCTCTATGATTATACAATACTATTGTATAAGTAAACTGTGAAAACGTGAAACTCAGCATTATAAACCGGCAAATTCCCTGTCAAGCTTTGTTAATCCGAAAATCAAAGAGGGTTCGTGATCCGAACATTTGTGGCGTTATTCCGAAGGTTCGTTAATCCGAAAATGAAACAAACTGTATCCGGTTTATTGTAGAGTTATTATAGGTAAAGGGCCTACTCGAAATTTACTTTGCGACGAGATTTTGACATGCATTACTTAATTTCATTTCATTTTATTTCATCTTCTTTCATTTCCGAAAAAAAATATATAGATAGTACAATAATATTTGCATATTAGATTATACAAAAATTTAGAGTACAATATGTCTGTGTGTTCTTTGTTTGTTTGGGTATTTCTTCTTCTTTTTGCACAATCAAGCGAAATCAATGCAGTTTTTGTTTTTAACAATAAAATGAAACATAGTTCAAGGAAATGCACTTCGACTGTAATGCTCTAGGATTCCCGTGTCCTTCTCTTCCTTTTTCCTCATTACAAAGTACGCAAAAAAAAAAAAAAAAAAAAAAAAAAAAAAAAAAAAAATCCTGATACCCGACTGGTCAAAACATCTGAAAGTTGAGTCTACTCCAGTAAACATTTCGGGACATCAAGAGCGTGGGAACGCAGTGCGACACGTCCTAAAACACCGTCCGATTGTATTTCTCGGTTTCATTTCGTTATTTATTCCCGTCTTACCCCCAAACCGCAGCCTATGACTGTTCCGTCTTCACGAGACGCGACGCGCGTAAACAACCGGGTCTGATTACCTCATCCACTATTTCTGCGCATGCTCAGGCTCAAGACAATAACATGACGATATGATGACTACTCCCCACCCTTCCTTTTTTTTTGGGGGGGGGGGGGAGGCGGTGGGGTTGGAGAGAATAGTGGGAGAAATTGCTTTATTTTTAGCCATTACAGAGAAGCCTCATCTTTACCCCTCACACCACCCCACAAAATATCAGTAATCAAAGAAAAAGCTAAAAAAAAAGGGGGGGGGGCTGTTTATGAATGCGAATGTTTTTACCTACATGCTCAGGGAAATCATAACTGTACCAGGTACGCACTTCTGAGAAATATTTATTTCTAACCTTTATTTAAACGGAAAGGAAGGAGGGGTGTAGTAAATTGAAATAAAGAAGACCTTTTGCTTGGTTGGTTTGTGCAGACCACACGTATCTTGGTTAAGAACACAATTTTGAGAACGATTTTCCGAGGTGGCGCGCGGGAAAAATCCCTGCTTTCCGGGCCGGTGGGTCGGGGAGTGAGGAATGCGGGGTTTCACACAGCAAGTGACAACATGCCTTCACAACTCACAGCGTGATGCAAGACAGGTAAACACATATTCAGTGTCACTCACACCGTGGGAAACATATAGGTGGGACTACTACCAAAAAAAAAAAAAAAAATGCAGACACACAGAGAAAAAAAAAGGGAGACAGAATGGGGGAGGGGCCGGGGGAAACATAATTGTATATCTTCGTTTGATTGGATCGGGGCGGGAGGGGGCGGAGCCATGGCAACGACAAATAAGATTTAAACTATGATGAACCATACCTGCACACACACGCACACACACAGACAAAACACACGCACGCACACACACACATGCATGCGCACCCACGCTCGTAAATCTAAATGATAATCATGTATAAACCATAAAGGCTCCACTTACATGTCTTCACTTGATATACCTTCATCGCGTTTTCCAGAATAGATGCATAACGGGCACACCCACTTTTCCAGAAATGTGTTCCTGATTCTATATGTAGTAAAATTGAAATTTTTACAATCCTTTTGAATGTGTTGGCAGAATGACTAGAATAAAATGTAAAACAAATAAAGCATTATGCAAAATAAACACACACGGAAACGACACTGTGCTTTCAAGGTGAAGTTCAAATATATTTCCTTTTTTTTCCACAGTAACACAATAATACATCTCACTTTCTTTATTGACAGAAATAATACGTGCAAAAGGGGATGGGTAGTAACTGATCAGTGGGAATCAGTGGGAATGCTGGGGGATGATTGTTCTAATCCTTGTGGGATTATATCTATTGTGTGAAAAATATTTGCTTCAGAATGGTCTCATATTCCTGGAAACATTAAACTGCACATTACTTGAATATGAGACCATTCTGAAGCAAATAATTTTCACACAACAATAGATATATAATGTACTCTTAAATGAATCCCACAAGGATTGGAACAATCATCCCCAAGCATTCCCACTGATTCTGAAAAAGGTATATACACTTTCCGCGATTAGGTAAGCCTTTTCACGTTTGTTATTCAAGCGATCATGCCTTAAACAACTGTCTTGTTCTTGTTAACAAGTCAAAAAATACCTCTAATCGAGATTGTGAATGAACTTTTAATTTTGTTGTTATTCCTTTTAAAAAAAGAAAGATTGAAGAAAAAAATTGATAACTCTCATTCGTTTGATAAAGTCATTATAAATTGACATGCGCATAGACGTGTTTATAAAGCGACGGCCTGAAATTATACAAGGCGGTACCTCAACGGGTTAAATCGAGAATGTCCGAAGTCATACGCTCCTAAAAATGTCTCAGTGAAGCGGGCCGATTGTCATCACAAAGTTTGCATGTTGTTGTTGCGTTTGTTTTTTTTTCTTAGTCGTCATCAGTGTTGAAAAGGTAGCGTGCAGGGCTATTATCGTGCGTGGCTAACTTTTAACATAACAACCCTTTCAATCATCATTCTTTCTTTCCTTCTATTTCCTCCTTCTTCTTTTCTTGTTTCGAATGGCAAAATAAGGGCGAGATTGTTGGAAACATAAGGGACGATTGCTTGGTTGAAATAAATTATTCAGACCGACAAACATTCTTGAGGGACTTCTCCGGATACACACGCGCACGCCTCTCGACGCACTGAAAGGAGACGAAGATAACGCCCCGAGGTGTTTGTGGAGAAAGAAGAAAAGAGGTCGGAGAAGACAAAAAAATAAAGAGGTTGCATCGCGAGGAGTGAAACAAACAACATAAACCAAGCATGCAGCCATGGTGTCGAACCATGTTCTTTAACGAGGACCCAGTTCTAAAAGGACATTCCGCATTTGATCGTACTTTTTTTTTTTGTGAATAATAAAGTGCTGGCGTAATTTTGTTACCCACCGTGCTGGCAGCATCCTCTTCCTCTCCCACCCCCCTCCTTACAGCAAACAACATTAAATCTTTAAGAAGCACGAATCGTTTTTTTATTACACACGTTTACACACAAACACACACACATAGATTATATTATCACCAAAGCAAATAACAAAAACAACTTGTTCTTTTAAAAGAAAAAAAAATGTGGTTCCCTGATGGCGAAACTGGCTTGTTTTTCAGGTTACATGGTATATCGCTCATGTCGGTACGCCATTGCGGTAGATAAAGCTCCATTGATTATCGATAGCTCTAAAATGCCTCTACCCTTTTCATGGCATTGTGTGTTTTAGAGTGGGAGGACGATGATTGAGAAAGAGGGAGAGATGAAAAAAGAAAGAAAATGGCTTCATGCAAGCAGACAAACAAGTGGTTGAAACAGAAGAACTAAAAGTGAATTCCGTCTTGCTGGAGGAACAAGCCAGAGGATTAGGGAGACGGGATAATTTAACCACATTTCGACAGTGTTCGGAGGTGATGTTAGAAGTTAACATTATCCCCATCCCTACCTTTTTTAAGCTTCAACGCCCATTTCAGCGCCCATTTACACAGCACACCCACACACGATTCGCCTACACGAAGTCACAAGCAAACAAACAAACGGCATTATAAATACATTTATTGGTATGATATTCCTGGATAAATTACCAGACTCCAACTCTCCCGTTTTCGACGGGAGATCTCCCGCCGAAAACCCATTTTTGCAAAATCTCCCGTTCTCCCGCTGGAGATTTGATTTCTCCCGCCCTGGCTCTGTGTCTCCCGGTGGAAAGGATTTCTTACTTATTGCTATCGTATGTTGAAAAATAAGCCTAAGATAGCACCAGAGAACATCTAGAACCCTAAGGAACTTCGCGCTTCGCACACATCAACTTGGAGTCTCCCGTTTGCCAGGGGTTTCGGGCGGGAGAATCTCCAGATGAGAAGGTGCTTGGGGTTGGAGTCTCTGAATTACACACGCACACACGTGCACAGTCTATGTAGCCTCATACACACACGCACACAGACGCAAACGCACACATAATATAGATAGAAACCATTTTGTCAAAGGCTTTTTGTTTCATAAAACCAGGGAGGTGGTTCCCACCTCCCTGATAAAACCAAGCAAATGTATGGAATTTGCTCCTGTCTTGTTCTTATTTTGTAATAAGCAGAATTACAACATATTTTTATATCTTGAATTTTTCTTTTTTTTTTCTTAATTGTAATTGTACTTCAGTTTAAATTTGTTGTATATAATGATATTCTCCCCTTTACAATGTCTATTACATTTGTATTTACTTTGTAAACCTTTCATAATGTAACTTGTCCGGAATTACCAAAAACATTTAATTTTCTTCTTCTTCATTGCTGAAAGCAGCTTTTCTTTTGTCCCCCTGACTAAATAGATACATAGATATATTAAAATACAATATAGACCTACATTTCGATGCAATTCAGGAACGAAACTGTGTGCCATAAGCATGATAAGACTATAGATGTAACATCGATGGGTGTTAAACTGGTCGCTCCCTTTGGATGATGTTCGTTATTCCGAAGGTTCGTTCTCCTGAGGTTCTTTTATCCGAAAAAAAGGGTCGTTATTCCGAAAGTGAAAAAAGTATCGTTATTCCGAAGATTCGTAACCCCCCCCCAAAAAAAAAAAAAAAAAAAAAAAATGAAAAGAAGTTTTCTTATTCCGAAGGTTCATCGGTTCGAAACTTAACAAAGCTCGGAAATCTCCCCCCCCCCCCCCCACAAAAAAAGAACCTTCGGAACTGTTCTCTTTTTCACTTCGGATATAGGCGAACGTTCGGAATGACGAACCTTATTTCATTTTACGAACCTTTAGAGTAACGAACATTCGGAATGACGAAACCTTGGAATATCAAATGAAGTGAAACCCTCCCTTTTTGGAAAGAAGAAATTAAACAAAGACTTTCGTTTTAATATCAACGTGCTCTAGTTTCCAAGGTTTCTGTTCGTATAGTTTGCATTTTCTCTCCTTCATGTTCTTCATCTGGATGGCTTCTTGGAAGTCATTGTCTCGCATGTTCTCTCTTACTTGTCTTCAACTTTTACTTTAACATTTACGCCCTTTTTTATTGTCCTTGTGTTTGTATGACTCGTCTAATCAGTCACTGTCTTGTCGGTTGCTAAATCTCTATGAAAGGATGTCCTTCTCGTATTGTTTTCTTACTATTTGATTAACCCTTTTGAGCTCACGACCGCATATCAAACATTTTCTATTAGATGGCTGACATTACAATGTTATTGTTTTTTCCTCTTTCCTAACCTGTAATCGAAATAATCTTAACCTGTGTTTGAGTCTTACGAGATTTATATTTGCATCATAATTTGAAATTGACAGCAGAATGGGGATTGAACTTAGACCCATTGCATAGCTGTAAATGTGCTGACAACATATACAAGAACGCCAAGATATTCAACCAGTTAAATCTGTAATATATTATGATAACATTTGAAATTTACAACAAAATTATTTACAATAGAATGGGGATCGAATCTAAACCCGCTGCATAGTTTTAAAATTGCCCGACAACACGCAACAACAACAAAGTATAATGTGATAATCAGCTTAAAACGACGAAAGGACCGTGCTGCATTGAAATGATACATACAGTGATATACCAAAGCGCAGTGACCCAATGTACAATGACGAGATATCACATGTATGTTTTCTGAGAAGAGTCCCTCCGTGCTTTGCGAACAGGGAAGAGATACATTCAGGTTGAGATTTAAAGGGTTAAATTAGTCGTCATCGACGAATCAAAGGGACGACTCAAGGGGAGGCTACAGCCCTCCCTCGTTAGATCGATGCATCCCTAATTTTCATGAAGGTTCCTTTGCCCCACTCTATTGTGTCGATACATGTAAACCCATCATGTGTGACGCAGTTCCGGTGCTTCCCCATAACATAAGCTCGAATGCATAATCTTTTCTATGTGATATGCTACTCAGGTGCGTCCAGACTGACAGAAATATTACATATACTTTTAGATGTTTGACATTACAGCGTTAATTCTTTTTCTTCTCTAACTTCTTTTCTCTTGTTATTTTCTCTTCCCTTAAGGTTTCATCATCACTCTAATCTTTCATAATCGTTGTTATTTTATTCGTTACAAAAGTCCTTTCTGCATGAAATTAAAACTGTGTGCAAGTGTACTCAGTTTCCCTTCTCCTCTATCCTACGTATAATGATCTGTCATGTCCTCAGTCTTCACTGACGGAGTCGTGATACAATTCGTACATCCTGTCTATAATATAATTGTAATCGTGAAGCTTCATGAAATCGTTGGTTTCCCTTTACATACTCTAAAGTGCTTCCGACTTGGGACATATTTCGGTGAAAAGATTTGTTTTCAATAAATCTACTTAAACTTGTTTCAATGTAGAAATAAATGAGATAAAAAAGAAATAAAATTCAGGTGGAGCAAAGTTTCTCCCGAAAATTTAACAGTAAAAATAGTTGGTGCCATAAATCTAACTTCGACAAGTAGTTATATCTTACTGCGAATCTATTTTATCATTGATGTGAGCACACATTATTTTGCCTCCTTCTCTGAACATTCTTCTGTCCAGCTAGATGCCGACGAGTTGCGCCAAACTGAACATGCCCTCGTGTGTATATGTGCGAGCCTTGGCTCTCGATCATGTTAAAGACGAACCTAAGGTTTCATTCTTACTGTCGTCCTGCTAAGGTTTCTTTGTACCCTTGTTTTGCCAATAAAAGCGGTATACGCCCTACGCCTCACAGGAGACATGTTTGTTGTTTACTGACCATTCTCTGATCCTTTTTATATTATTTTTTTCCTGTCCCGACTTTCCTCAACTTATCATCAAAAGGAAGACGATTTCTGCCAGTGTTTTAGAGTTGTCAGGAAATTGAGGGCTTTTCTTTGTGTGTGTGGTGTTTTGTGCGTGTGTGCCAGTGACTTCTATGTTCACGTTTGAATTGCAATGAATTGACTCCCTGAAGGGATGAAACTTTGGGAAGATTAAGTTAGAAATGACAACCCGCACTGATGAGTCTTCGGCCCGTTGGCCACACGCCATGCATCGGTCGGGCTCGTCTCTCCCTCCCACTCCCATGCTACAATAGCTTCGAGTTTGAGAACTCCGTAGAGGTCAATAGGGCGCGAAGACCATGTTGCAGAAATTCTGTCCAGTTTGATATTCTGATATTAAGAATATTGTGAACGCACAGTCCTTCAGCACTGTACGATTGATACTCCCAAATGTGAATTGTCTTTGTAACGAGTTTATCTATCATTGTCTATCACCACCGTAGGGACGGTAAGAGAGGAGTGTTTCCGAGAGTTTCATCGATTCATTGCAAAATCTTGTCAGCCCTTTGTGATTTGAATGTTTCATGCAACGTCAGCAACGATTAGTTTTGTTAAACACGGATATACGTCACACACACACACACACACACACACACACACACACATGACGCACCTCATATAGTTCGTTGACTGATAGAATAGGTCCTTCGCCCACACGCACTGGCTGAGCCATATTAACGTTTTGCGACAGTTATCTTCAAAGATTTGTCAGTCAACATGACCGAAATGCACAAAGATCACCCTTGTTTGACGGTATTCAACGTGACCATTTTTCATCTATCAGTACATTATGTATTGTCATTAACGTAATGCACTTCAATCCCATCATCTTCGTTATAACATCACTGGTACCTTGAAGTGACAATTTGACGCATAGCATTTGATTCAATTTATTTCATTTTCTTTTTGCACATCAGAACACAGTAGAAAAAAATAAACCCACAAATGATCTTGAGTAGGTATACGAGTTGACTGTACCATGAAAATTAGAGGAAAAACCATTTTTATACACAGTTACAAATCAACCATGCTACATGTTACATTATTCATGCTCTGAGGAAAGAAAGAAATGTGGAGTTCATGCACTCAAAAGCAGAGCTTTTTGTGGACATTGTGGACAACTCATACAATCGACTCAAAAAACTTACAAAAGAATAATGTCATCCTGAACAAGACAGACATCACAAGTAAATATAAAAAAAAACACAAATACAAAATTACAAGAACATGGTATGATAATATAATGCCTGCAAGCTTCTATTAAAGAATCGGAACAGGCATAATCATTCTGAAATTGAAAAAAAAAATGATAATATCCACACAAAATCCCCGCTGGAAAGAACACAGTGTCCCACAGTGTGAGAACCACAGTGTGAACACAGTGTAAATTCTGTCCACACTGTTAAATTCGAGCATTTGATTGTGAACACAATGTGAGTCGTCAATTCACAGTGTGAAACAAAGCATTACTATGAATGTGAACACTCTGTGAAAACCACACCACAGTGTTAAATCATCTTTACACTGTTAAATTCGAACGTTTTCACATAATCGACTACATGAACACACTGTGAACACACTGTAAACACACTGTAAACACACTGTAGGACACTGTGTTCTTTCCAGTAGCGATATGATAGTAATGAAAGGAGATTCCAGAAAGTACCCTCAAACACTCTTAGAAAAACAGTCCAAATTTGCACCTTTACGCGTGACGCATACTAGTATTATTGCAGCACTTTTACTTTGCACCTTTCATGAGCGCCTTTAAATGTGCACCCTTGCACCATTCTGGTCTGAATTAATGTGCAAAATTGCACCCGTAAAGGTGCTTCAATAACTTGTGTCACACGTAAAGGTGCAAAGTTGAACCTATTTTTCTTAGAATACACGACAGTATGCTCAGTAGTCGCATTGTGAATTTGAGATGACATGAACGACAAGGGAGACAATCGTATAAAGCCACAGGATCTGCCCTACACTGTTTGATGAGTGGAAGAATACGACAACTCATCTGCACCAAGAGAAGAATTAGACATACTGGTATACGTGTTTTATGTTTGGTCGTTCCGAGAGAAAGATAGATATTGGATGAACAAAACAACAACAACAACGACAACAAAGACAAAGAAACGCTTATTTGAATATTTCTAGGGTTTGTCAAAATTTGAGGCTCAAACAAAAAGGGAGAGAGAGAAGAAGAAGAAGAAGAAGAAGAAAGAGAGAAAGAGACGGAAAAGAAAGAGGAACATAGCAAAGGGAGGGGCTGCATGAGATGATGGTAGCCAGGGGTGTAAATGAGAACCCCTCCCCATGTTTGTCCCCCACTTCCAGTTATTCTCGGATCATGTAACCGCGCTTTCACGCTCCGGGTGGCTATAACAGCCTTGTCTCTTAATTCCAAAAACACCCCCAATTTTTCTTTTCATCCGAAGAAATGCACCCGCTGGTGTTTCCTTCCAAATATAATTCGAGAATCTTGCTCATTGCCACTATTCCCTTTGCAATAACCGCCAGCATACTTCCAAGATTATGCATTTCCTCGCACCTCTGTAGCTGAAAAATCATAATCTACAAGATCGGTCAAGAAATTTCCTTTGACTGTTTGTTTAAAAACTCACTCGAAATAAAATGACAGAGTAAGAAAATCGGAAGCGGGTGACGCGAAATCAGGGGTGTGATATCATTAATTGCCCCCATTGTTTATAGGGAGCTCCGTTACTCTGTGGCTCTTGATGGCCCATGAAAAACTGGCTTATCTGTTCAAACTCTGAAATAACAGTAAATCTATCAAACAGTATGAAAATATATATATATCGATAGTGTCCTACGGAGATGGAAAAGGGTTTGTTGTTGTTGCGGTGTTTATTTCTAATGTGTGATATACATTAGTTAGTAGTGCTCCTATCGAGCACCTCCAGACAGACCGGTCATCCTATTCCACTCCACACAATGTTCACAATTATAATAGGCGATGATTCCTTTCAAATTAGTGTGTAGTCACAACATATCTGCAGTCTGAACATAGTGGTGATCTTGCCTGCAAAAATGCATTATTGTTTCATCATACTCTGTAGAAATTTGCAGCAGCGAGTCCGCCAATTTGTCTTTTTCGTATGTTGACATTGGATGTAGATGAATCCTTGTGATGTAGTATGGAACTCGCGAAAGGTACCTTTTTTTTAATCACCGGCTGCACCCCTTCTCAATCATATGTAGTGCTTTGCCCCCCCCCCCCCCACACACACACAGCCCCTTTCTTTCTTTCTTTTTTTCTTTACCCTTATTAATTCATCAAGATTTCATGGTATTATTGAGCG
Source organism: Diadema setosum (assembly GCF_964275005.1). Lineage (NCBI taxonomy): Eukaryota > Metazoa > Echinodermata > Echinoidea > Diadematoida > Diadematidae > Diadema > Diadema setosum. The sequence continues at coordinate 5,461,623 of NC_092699.1, forward strand.
AGCGGAGCAGATTTCGGCCTGGCTCTATACCCGGTCATCTGCCGAGAAGTGCGTGTGCTCGCTGAGTACACAAAGCCATACTCGTGAGCGCCACGCGCCCCGCCAGCGCCTACCGTGCAGCCTTACCGACACGTGGGCATTGGCGTACTTGAACAACTCAACGGACACGCGCAAACATGAGGTTGAAAAGGAACGCGTGCGCGTTTGTTTGCGCTGTATATTTTCTTTGAATTGATGCGCTGCCGAACTACAAGAAGTAGCAGAATGTTTATAGCGCAAGTAGTTCATTCTACGAGCAGCTGTGTCTCTGTAAGTACATGCCTGTAAATTGAAAATTTGCTGCAAGGGGAGTTTTCAAGCTGCTTCCACAAGCCGGCGACAAATGGTACAAATTTGGCGCGAATTCGCATGACGCTTGCGACGCTAGAAAATCCTTTAAAATTCCTTCATTTGAAAGTGGCCATAACAAACTAAAAGCAAAAGTGAGATTGGAAAAAAAGAGGGTTAGGCCTTTGTTGTACTAACAATTGCCGTAACGTGGAGCATACTAACGCCGTGTATGATTTATTGATACAAAGATTATGCAGAATGATGCTGCGGCGATTGTTATGTAACCAAGTGGCAATCTAGGCCAACATTGTTTTCCAAATGAAAGGAGGATGTAAATGTGGGGGACGTATAATATTAGGAATAATTTAACTATGGGAAGTTTCTGTGTCTGGGACTAAAAACTTCCCTGCAATGCGGTACGATAAAACTTCGCTATTTCTGTTCCTTCTCTGAAATGCTGTATCCACATTCGTTCATGCGCAAACAACCTTTTCCATGATTTACCGTATTATGATGATAACGAAAACAATGATTGGGCAGTCTTGAAATTTTCATAACATGTGGTCTTCTTTACGAAGAGTTTACCTTCATCGGCATGAGAACTCCTCACGCCGAGGGACATACGGATCGATACAGACATTGTTTGGAAAAACATCCTGCCCAAAAATGAACGCGTCTGGCCGACATCGAACTCGCTGTTGCTTTCCTTTATATGAGCAGGGAGGTGTCCTCTCACCTCCCTGATATGAGGCACAAATTCTACAGTATGCCACAATGACGTAGTACTCGTCAAAACATAAAGAATGAATATAGGGCATGGTTATTGACATAAATGAAGTTGATTGATGCATAGCATAGCATCCTCGCACACTGAATTTGGATGCACTCCCTGAGAAAGATGGCAGAGGTTAAACGTCTGGCAAATGACTGCTGAATCTATTATTACTGCAAGAACTTGATTGGTTGTGGGACAGGTATAATGCGCAGATATTCAGTTCTTGCATGCAATCTCGCTCATTTTCATTAATAGCTATGGAAACATATGGCACAATTCTATGTCAAGAGTTACACAACTTTTGTTTGACTAGCTTTTTTTTTAACTAGCTTCTTTTTTTTTTTGCCACACTTAGCTTACTTCAGTTACAGATAAATTTTGGTTCAAGTTCAAGTACATATTTATTCGTTTTTTCCACAATACAAACATAAATCTCACTTTCTTAAGTGACAAAAACAATGCATACAATTGTACAGAGAAGACAACAATAATAGGAAAAAACTAACAGTAGCGATACATTGCAATAGTTGCTAAGATAACGAAAGTGAAATAGAAATGGTGGACGATTGTCGAGAAATGGGAAGAAACCTACCTGGTCCAACAGATAGGACTGGTGTAGGCCTACACAGTAGGCCCTACAGTGCATATAGACAAAGGGTTTTTAGACTCGCTCGCTACGGAGCAGCGAAATATCAGCTGATTAGATTTGATAGGATTATTAACGTTCTTTGTAATACGTTAACATTTTATGGTATTCTTGATGTGGACATATACGCATCTGACAGAGTGGACAAAGAAGCCGTCTTATACTTCACAGAGACTCCAACTCTCCCGTTTTCGACGGGAGATCTCCCGCCGAAAACCCATTTTTGCAAAATCTCCCGTTCTCCCGCTTATGATTTAATTTCTCCCGCCATGGCTCTGTGTCTCCCGTTGGAAAGGATTTCTTACTTATTGCTATCGTATGTTGAAAAAATAAGCCTTAGATAGCACTAGAGAGCATCTAGAACCTGGGAATTTCGCGCTTCGCACACATCAACTTGGAATCTCCCGTTTGCTAGGGGTTTCAGGCGGGAGAATCTCCAGATCAGAAGGTGCTTTGGGTTGGAGTCTCTGACTTCAAATAAAAAGAAACACACACATGCAATAAAAGATAAACATCCGGGACTTTCCGGCGAAAAGCTGTGTAAGACTGTAAGGGCGGACAAAGAAAACACAATAATGAAAAACATGGATAAGCCATCAGACAGTCTCATGACACGGGCGAAAGTTCGACTCCGTAATTCGATGCAAAATCCACTAGGACTCCAGCCTGCGCGCGCGGGAATAGGAAGGGACGGCCGCACGCGCTTAGCATCAGACAAAAAAGGGATGCCAAGTTTTTCTTTATAATAGCTGCAGTGAAAAGGCGGGAAAGCCTCTCCGAGTTTGTGGGAAATTCCGATAGCTCAGATCGCGCGAAATCGAATCAGCGGCGCTGTAAAATGTGAGGCTGTAACTGCGATAACCATGAGAGGTTAAAATGGTGGGACGAGTTCCTTGTTGTATCATCGAATGTCACTCTAGTCTGTCAGCTCGATTACGAACAGATGGGTCAAACGTTACGAATCCCCACACAGACTGAAAAAGGCGCCAACCAATCATAACAAAGAGCTCCAATTCGCCTTTAGAGCGACACACAATTAAGTATAGATGTATCACGTCTTTGTAATCGTCAGTATTCACGTACGAAAGTGTCCGTCTAGTCACCTGAACATGTGATCTTGAAATGTACATATTACCATAATTTTGATGACAGTATTGCTTTGAAAAACAAAAAGTAGCAAGGTGATTGCAGCAGGACTTCTGTATAATTTGAAATTTATCGTGGAATATTGAGTTGTGGAAAAATTTCCAAGTGGAAAATGAAAATGTCTAAACCAAACAAGAAATTTGCTCGTACCAAACATTGTCCGTGCAGGGTTGTTGTTTTCCTTGAATGCATCTTGTAATGTGCGTGTGTGCGTGTCAGTGGGGGATGACCAGATTATTCTTTTTTTATGCTTTCTCAACGATTTATAAACTGATATTGGATTATGCATTGCCACATATATAGAATAATGACTAAAACATTAGACCATGAATGTTCCGTGCATGCTTTTGAGGTTGCTCACGGCGCTATGCAAGAAAAAATGCAATAATCATCCGAGGAGATTTTGGCGCGGCAGGACATGGCCAAACAACACGAATTTCGGTCGAAGCGGCGTGGCAGCGAGAATACGAAAAAACTGAAATAATGACTGAGCACAGAAAGATGACGACACACGGGAATAAAAGGAAAGTGGAAGGAACAATGGGGTATCCCCCGAAGCTATTACAGGACTCCTTTCCCGCTTTTTTACCCCTTTATTGTGAGCCGGGTATTGATTCATTGGCTAATCCGTTAACTCGCTCTGATATTTTGTTTTTCAAATTGCGTCTCCTTTATTTCGTATAAGTGATAGCCCCAGGCGGATGCGATGTCTCAAACAGTTGCCCTGATGTCAATGCTGCTATTGTCAGATTGTCGACCGAGTTTCACCCGTTGTGGACACTAGAGGGTGTCCTCCGATATTGGGAAGCGTCATGTTTTGTTTTGTATCTTGCTGTAAACAGCACCTGCCTCCTTGGTTCCTTTCACTCCTGTTCTATATTCCTGTTTGTCTATCCAGCTAGGTAGTGATCAATTAATGAACAGGACAATTTTATTTAACAAGCATTCTTTCTATTGGTCTGTTTATCTATCTAGCTGTCTATCTATTTATCTATCTGTCTATCTATCTCTCTCTCTCTTTATCTAATCTAACTTTCTCTCTCTGTATTTATCAATGATAACCATAATGCATATCTAAAGCTATCTATCGATATATCTCTCTATCCATCTTTATCTTATCTAACTCTCTCGCTCGCTCTCTCTCTCTGTATCTATCTATGATTATCCATGATGCGTTTGTTTATCTATATCTATCTATTTGTCTTCTTTCTACGTAATTACATGACTCTCTCTCTCTCTGTATCAACCTATTGTTATGTCCATGATGTATATGTTTATCTATTTCTATCTATCTATCTATCTATCTATCTATCTATCTATCTATCTCTCCATCCATGTAGCCATTGGTACATCAATTGAACATGTTTCTGCTTACCGAGCATTCTGTTCATCTTCCTTTCTACCTATCAGTCTATCTACCCAGTTATCTCTTCAACTTTAATTTTCCCTCTACGAAGCAGTGCTGTCCGGGTTTTTTTTTTTTTTTTATTTCTTTTTAATCGACCATCCATTTCTATGGATCTATCTTTACATGTTATTTCTTTCGTTTATTTGTGAGCTCCAAGATACCGAAAAATGTCGGTTCAAGAAGCGCCACTGGTATTGTAACTCACGAAAATGTAGAAGCATGGTCCCACAATGTGCATGTGTTCTGATCACTTGGGAAGTGCCATGGTAACATCTCTACAGGATACAGTGATCGCTGTGCCTTTGTTTTGCTTTTGTTATATTTTTCCCGGCATGATAAGACGGGGTCATCCCACGAGACCGACACCCACGAGTCATACGGTCCACGCGTTATACAGCCCATGAGTTTGACACTTACTGGGCAAATGAAGCCCATGATTCCGACGCTATAGGCAAACAAAGCCAACGGGTTCGACACTAAGCAAAAAAAAAAAAAAAAAAAAAAAAAAAAAAGCCCACGAGTTCGACACTAGGTAAAAGCGACCTATAAGTTCTACATCAAATCACATGGCTTAATGTGTCGGTCTCGTGGGCCTTGTTTGCATAGTGTCGAACACATGGGCTGAACAACTCATGGGCTGAATGACTCGTAGGCTAAATGACTCGTGGTCTGTATGATTCGTGAGTGTCGAACTCGTGACGTGCACCAACATTCCACATCCTCCTCCCTCTCACTCCCTCTCTCGTTTTCAGTATCAGTCACTCTCTAAACATGCAAGCACATGTGAGCGATAATCATTCACTTCTCCTTGAAGCAAAGTCGCATTCATGTCATACACTAGCATGTATTTAAGTGAGTGGAATCGGTAAATACCTGTATCGATTGTAAGCGGGGTTAGTTGCTACCGAATAACTATACACTGGATGTTCAAAAAAAAAACTGCCTCACTTCAATAAGCCATCATGCTGATTACTGCTAGTCGAGGCTTAGTAGTTTTACTTAATGAGAAAATAACAACTATTTACAGGAAAAAAAAAAACCAAGCGCATGAAAGTAAGACTAAAAAGTCTGAAAACTATCCCCGTTTATATCACTATCACACAGTGTGACTATCCGTAGTGTCAGTGACCCTACACCCTCGAGCTCAGCTATGCACACATGCGAAACTTCACCGGCGCGCCCCGACAGGCGCCCGAAGGTATGCCCCGAGTCTCATGTTATTACTCCCCCATCATAACTAATAACTCGTCTTTTGACGGAATAAGCCGGTCGAAGGTGAGCCGAAAGAGGAGGGGTGAAATCTGTTGGGTGTATGTGCGTGTTGAAAAGGCAGATTTTGTTTTCTTGCGTTTCTCTGATCGCGGATTATTATGTTTAACCACAAATCTTATCAAAATCTCCGAGAGATATTTTGGGAATGTTCCGCATTTCCTCGTTTATTATACTCACTTCTGTATGGGCATAGAAACGCTTTGGTGTCGAACAAGTATACAATTTGCTGGTTCAGGGATTACATTTGTTGTCGCCGATGTAAAGAGAAAAGGCCAATGTCAGTTAACGCTGAAAATACCCGAAGGATGCATTAATTGCCTGGAACAAAAATAACAATAGAAGGTTTGAAAGTTCAGAGTCCGTATTCACCTTGAATTATGATGCTAGCCTATACAGTCGTACTTGTACGAGCATAGAGTTTCTACCAAAGGTCATTCACCTATGAATCGATGGACTTTACTGCCCATGAATGGAATGGGTTTGCCAAGTCTATCGTAATGATTAAAAGCAAACATATGAAATTTCATGTTTTTCCTCTAATCTCTGTTCCCACGAGCAGCAACAAGAAACGATAGATAAGACCTGCTCACAGAGTCGCACTAAACGCGTTGATGCAGGCCTATACTTAGCAGAGAACATTACAATACATTCTTACATAAAAAAAAGAACAATCAATTGTGTTTGGCAGACTATTCAGTTTTATCATGCTTTTATAGAGCATCTGGATGCGGTCGCATTTTGGCGACACAACGCGCATCAACACATGCGGGTCTACGTAATAATTGGAATCATGTTCATGTTCCAGCATTCAAATTTAAAAGCAATTGTATTAAACATGTTTCTTTTTAACAGACCCTAAGTAGAATACTTGGTCGTGAATGCAGGAGACCACCATCCTAAGCAATAAGCTTGGAATGGATAGGGGCCTCATAAAAGGACTATCCAACGACACACCTCTCTTGGAGGAAAGTGATCAGGTGGGTGCAGTCAGGGAGGTGGGAAGAGACTGGAAGAGACTCTCTTCCCACCTCCCTGGTGCAGTGCAGTTGCAGGTGTGAGTGCAAGGTGCAGTTGAAGGAAGAAAATAGAGATTGAAAAAAAAAATAACAATCATTCACCATAGATATTTGTTATCTTAATGAGTGGGGAGAGTATGATTGTATCAAATACCGTTTTAGTGAAGCTTTCAAAGAATAAATACTTGAGCAAGATTTTATATTGTCCGGGAGATTATTCCAAATGTCCGGACCCGGCTGTCTGATAGATTTATGTGTCACTAATAACTTGGGATTCAAAAAATGGAAATTTCTACATAGGTAATGCGAGTAGGGTACGAATGGACAGAAGTATTAAACCTGAACATGTTATTGAACGATGATGGAAGTTGATCATGAATATATTTAAACATAATTACTGCTACTTGAATAATATTCAAATCAAAAACCTTTAATGTATGAAATAAAAAATCAGTATGAGCCGGCAAATGCGATCCAGTACAAATACGTATATAACTTTCTTTTGTAAAGGTTTGAAAATAGAATTTATTTTGGTAGAGCCGCAAGTTCCCCATACAATATTACAATAACTTAGATATGGGAGAATTAAGGAATAATATAATATACAGCATTTCATTTTTTTTTTTTTACGGGGGGTCCACCCGAACATCGAAGAGAATTGCACGTTAGAAACGATTTGAATGCACATTCTTTTTTCTTTTTTTTCGTTTATATCAAACCATATCTTTAGCGAGTATTGGCAGAACTTTGGTAAGCGCTCTGTCGTCCATTCTTGATTCATAAAATGAAACAGGAGAAAAAAAAATGCTAAGCTTCCGGAGAACTCGTTTCGATTTGCTCTTTGCAAATATTTGGACTATTCAAAGAGCTGGTCGGACGACATCAACTGTCATTAGGCTATTACGCTGAAGTAATAGATTTGTGTCGTGTCTTCTTTTCCAGTCTCTCCCACACACACACACTCTCTCTCTCTCTCTCTCTCTCTCTCTCTCTATCGCTCCAGTCATGGGGAATGAATGGCGCTGTGTGTGTATGTGAGTGTGTGTGTGTGTGTGTGTGTGTGTGCATTTCCGTCATCGAGTGTGAGAACTGAAGCAGATGTGACGTCCAGCGCAGTGATCAGCAAACATCCGAAATAGTTTCGAGACTGACACACCGACTTCGAAAGATTCCGCCAAATCACGAATTTAACGGAATTAAAAATGGAGAAGTCAATTCGTTTAAACTCCTTGCCTAGGATAAAAATTGCAAGGAGGTGACTTGAACAAACTCACCAAAGTGCCTGTTTCAGACGACAAAGCGAGAAGGCGACTTGTTCAAAATCGCCGAGTCGCTTTGTCTAAAAACAGGACGAAAATGCGAAAAGGTGCCATGTACGAACTCCTCAGGGTGCCTTGTTTAAAGGCAGGTACAACTTGCCTTTAATATCGTCTTCTTGTCTCGATTATGGCGACTTGGCGAGTTCTGCAAGTCGCTTTCTATTTCTCGTTGTTTTTAAATAAGATAAGGTCTAGTTGATAATGCTTTAGTGAACTAATGCCTTGTGATGTTGACAGTTGATTCTAGATAAAGTACAAACTATGATATCTTATTTTTCGATAGGTATTTAAAAAAAGGTAGAATGAATTGTTAGTAGTGTGTAAATAAGGAAAGTGGAAAAGAAGAAGTTTGTTCTGAAAGCCTGAAATATGTCGCTCCTTAAAAATGAGTTAAGCCACATATGAGACATCACGGATTTAGGCCAACTACATTGATTTCACTAGTGGACAGTACGGTTAGAATACACCGTCACGGACAATTTCATAGCATTGTGAAATAACGTGTAAATAATATTCATGATGTGTGAGCGACAGCATGATTTACATAATTTTTGCAACTGATTATTGTTTCATCCTTTTGCATATCACCGCGATGTATTGCTCAGTGAGCAAGTTGAAGTAAAAAGAAAAAGAACCACCACAATGTTGAATATACTGCCTTGAGCACTTGTGCAAATCCTTATCTCTGTTGATAAGTTGAGGCAAGTACTGAAATTGAATACAAGACTACAGAAATATTTCAGTTTGTTCTTGGGTACTTCGTCAAAAAAGGCAATAAATGCAGTGTTCGTTTGTTTGTTTGTTTTTCTAGATCAATATAATGATTATGAATGACATCAACATACTCAGCTCTGTAAGTAAATAAAATGATAAAATATCTTATTTTATGTCCCACTTCAAAGGAACTTCTACCAACCTGATTGCTAATGATTTTAATCTATAACACTCAACTTGAACATAATGTAGTATTGTACTCCAAGACCAAGCGTATCAACAATAACAAGTGACTTTTTCGCTCCTTCTCATTTTCTTCAAAGATAACTTTTTTTTTCTGTTTTTTCAGGGATATATCTATGGTAATGCGACAGGATTCAAATTGTCTGTACTCGCTTTTAACATGATGAGCACGCCCTTTTATTGCAAGCCTTTTTACTGTGACCCAAAATACCGGCGATACGGGATTGGTACATGGCAAAGTTTAGATTAATGATATTGCCCTGAGATGATTCTAGTCGCCGAGGTCTCAAAAGAAACATCTGGCTTTCAGACTGTGTGCTCTCAAGAGCTGTTTACGGAGGATTTAGTCATTCGGTTTATGATTCGTTTCACTTTCGAGTGCAGTTGCCAAGTCTTTTCGCTGCAACATCACCGTTGGTGAAAGACAAATCGCAGTCTTCTAATTAAATCGTAAGTAGGGCAGATATCGTATCGGTAATTGTCATCTTTATTAGCTTGCCAAAAATGTTTTGTTTAAACACCAGTGACAAGCACTCCTGATCTACAAAATACATGTTCATCTTAAAGGTAGGGGATACCTTTTACAGACCTCCCAAAATGCAGCAAAACATTAAATATGAACCTCAGGGGACTTGCTTAGGCCAGTGCTTAGAAATTTGGAAGTCAACAGTTATCTAAAATTTGAATAATGCACGAAACTCAACTACTCAGTAGTTCTGTGTGTCAGCCACACTTAAGCCTTTTTGTTGCATTCTTCTGTATTTGTGATCTATAAACACAAATCTATAAGTACAAGAGCTGATGTAATATCATATAGAGTGTGTGGCAAGAATGTATATAGAAATGTTTGTGTTGATGAACTTTCTTCACAAAATATACATGATAGACACACATGCAGTACATGGGTCTGCAAAGGTAGCCTAGTAATGTACTGGAATTTACGGTGAGCCCCGAAAACAATTCAATTTAAAATCTAACGGTCAAAAAAAAAAAATGTACTAAATGTTACCTTCCACTTTCAATACTTTATGGGAGTTTCTAAAATGATACTCTCTTCAACATACCACTGTATTTATACAACTCTTCATTTAAGGCGTGCAAATGGGATTCCCTACCTTTAAGCAAAAGGCACGAAGTTTACCGTAAGTGACAAAATAATAGCATTAAATTCGTTGTTGTATTATCGAGTAATATCACAAAATAGTAATGGATGTTTGGTGAGTGACTGTGTGTTTCATTGTCATAGGATGATTTAAAATGGGTTTCTTTTGTCTATCTGGACTAAATAATAGTAACTACAACTTACATGAAAGACGCCCCCTCAAGACAGAGAGAAAAAGAGAGAAAAAAAGCAGAAAGACCTTCAGCGATTGTCATAAGTTATCATTCCTGTTGCTCGTTTTCATATTCATTTATTCAACCCCTCGTATGCTAAGATAGATTTCATGAACACTTTGTATGCTAGAGCACATTTTGGCAATTTTAATATCATTTTGATCATCAACCCCTCACACGTGCGTGTCACAATCAGTGGTATTTTTAGTGTCGTTCCTGCTCACGTCTAGTGTGTTGGGAATTCTCGAATGATCAATCAAGTATGACTTGTTTAATTTTCTAGTCTTGCCTTAGGTACTGAAGGCGTTGATGCAAATAAAGTTTAATAGAACTTAATATAACGGTATTTTTTTGTGTATTTTTCCTCCTTCACTTCTGATTCGCACGTACGCCAATGGATGAGAAGGTCGCTGTTGAATAGATCTAGGTAGGCGAGAGCAGTTATTATGAAATTAATTATCTGGCCGTGTTTGTCGAATTCCAGCCAGAAGTCAACAAATCGATCATGTTTTCTTCGTTGAACTTCAAACAGATAAAGCCAAGGACTGTCAACATCTTCGCGTGGGAAAGGAAAACAAAAGCATCGCCACTCAAAGATAACCGATGTTTGCACAAACTATGCATTGCTGTGGAATGCGTCTGCCTTCTTTTTTTTTTTCTCTCTCTCTCTCTCTGTTCGAGTTCCCTCTGCTCTGTCATTGAAAATATTTGCGACAAATTATCGAAACGGAATAACAACTGAAGCACCGTTTTATGCTCAGTAAGATTAAAGAGTCAGCGGGTAACATATGAGATACAAACAGAGAGAGTTTGAAGCATTTTAGGTTATTGACCCCCCCCCCCCCCCCGAAAAAAAAAAAAAAATTTCTAAAGTCTGGTCTTCAACACATGCTCGCAAAAAAAAAAAAATCGTGTAGATGGCATTTGTTAATCATATCGTATGTGTATAGCTACTGCTTGACTATCGCGTCGTCTTTAAATATCTGAATGTCTACGCACGTCTATACACACAATCATGCACCATCTGCCAAAACCTGACAACGTAGTATCACAGACATTGAAGAGACCGCCCTTCATTGAAAAGGAACCAATTGTAATTGTTGTAATTAGCATTATTTTCGTTGTGATAAAAGATTAAAGGTGCATGGTCCCGGTGTTTTAGTAAAATGCGTACGCGGGCGCACGGCGCAAGTCTCCTATAGAGACCTACGCTATTGACTCCTCTTTAGCGCTTACGCTTTGGCCCACTTTCCCGAGTCCGAAGAACCTTTAATGTCTTATCATATTTGATAGCGGAAAACAATACCTCTTGGCTATGTAGGACCTACGATCTTCTTGCAACCTGCATGAATAAATATTGCACGCCCATCTATGTAAAAATAAATCAAATCCTTAAAAGATTATTCTCTTTTTGATCAGTTCTAGTTCTCGCTGCTTTGCGACCAAGGCAGAGAAATTAATGTTCATTTAAAGGGGCATAGTCCCGGTAGTGTAGAGGCCGCTGTTGATGATACTGCCGATCACAGTTAGCATTGATACGAAGAGTAAAGCGCGTAGGTGTTGCTAAGTAACGTTGCCTTTGTTGTCTTCTCTGCGCAACGCGCAGTCTATAGTAATGCCAGGGTGCGTGCATATGTGCTTGTTATTATGACATCACAAAAGAAGTTTGCTAAAGCTGTCATCCCCCTCAGCCGAATCATGAGCCGAACTGTGATCCGACCACTGACTACAGTGAATCGGACTTCCTCGGACTCGGGAAAGTGGGCCAAAGCGTAAACGCTAAAGAGGAGTCGATAACGTAGGTCTCTATAGGAAACTTGCGCCGTACGCCCGCGTACGCATTTGAAGAACTGAATATAAGAACGACCCATGTCCAATTTTTGGCCAAATTCAGTTTGACATGGGAAATTGTAGCTTATGCATGGACTCATCTTGTGTATAAATGATAAATCCTAATTACCCCCGGAAGTGCCTGAAATGAATGAGTTAAATCTTCTATTAATGTAAAAATGAAGGACTTGGGTCATTCTTACATTCATATCATAGCGCCCTCTCTCATCCTTTTCTCATCTCTATAGCAGAATATCATGTATATGAATCACCGAACTAAAACATAGTGGAATGCGTGTCCCTATTCCCAACATACACGAGACCGTGCAGCCAAATTACCGTGTTGCGTCGCCATCTTGTTCGGGCAATTTTTCCTTATGTGGAGTGCACGCTTTGGCGCGGTCAGACTGGGCCACTGGTACGCGCGCAAGCAAGAGTACACCGTCCAGTGGCTAGTGATTATGACGTAACAATGCACGTTTGTACATGACAATGGTCAATTGCGCTTCGGAGACACAGCCCGCACTCCATATAAGGAAAAATTGCCCGAACAAAATGGCGGTGGTAGCAAGTTTTGGTGGCTGCGTATTTCCTGGGTGAACACGCATTCCACTATGTTTTAGTTCGGTGATATGAATCAAAGAACGACCCAAGTCCATCACACAAAATGACCTCTCCACAATTAATGTTAATGTTAATTGTCATGATAATATATGTTCTGATTTGTTTATACAATGTTTCCTTCCCATCTCAGTTAAATAGAATATTATTGGACAAATAAAAAAGATATGAAGGTTTTTTTTTAAGTTTACTCGAAATGGTCTTCCATGGACTTGGGTCGTTCTTATATTCAGATACTCATTTGACTATAACACCGGGACCATGCACCTTTAACAACGCGTGCTCTGGATCAGAGCAGTCTGCGGATCGAAATGAGCTAGTAAGCTTTCCGACATAGAGACAAGATAGTTATGAATTATGCGCATGCGTGCTTTCCTCGAGCAGACACTGATGCCCATTTGCTATCAATTTTGTGTTTCTGCCATCCTGCTGGCTACTTACATATAATGCCTTGAAAAAAAAAGAAAAAAAAGAAACCTTCAAACAATTGCATTAACATCCTACAAGATGTCTTCGCGCCAAAGGAAAAAAAAAATCAAAACAAAACAGTGAAATGTGCGCGAGAATTAAGCTATATTGTGAGAGGTTCTGGAGTGCTTTTATGAAGTAAACTGGATTACTTTTATATGAATGCGGCGTTAAATTATCTATTCCAAAGCCTTGCATGACGTCTTGAACGAACAATATTCTGACGAACCAAACAGCGTTTAATCGCTAACGTATGGGACAATGAGATACAATGCCATTTTGACCACAAAATTACCCTCATTATTAGCTACGTGTTTGTACTGTGTTTAGGGTGTCACGCCCCACTGCTGATATGAAACAACTCCAAGTTCAGAGGTGACGGTCTTTTTAGAAAAAAGAAATCATTGGTGTGCTCAGGAACGGCAAGTCCTCGAGGAGAGAAGATTTATCCATGATTTATCTGAAGGGATGTGTGTATCTGTGGGGAGATGTTCTTCTTTTTTATCTGAGGCATGCGGGAGTGCTTAGCGTTGGCCCTCCATCCGCCGCGTACGTGAGCTCGGAGTGTTTGTTTGGTGGAGTTGTTCGCTCCGTCACTACGAGCAACGTGGCGCAGCGTCCCCAGTGGGCCTTCGGGAGCAGGCCGGGAGCGTGGGAAAGCCGACCGAGGTCTAAAGGCAGTCTGGTGCCGATAAAACACATCGAACGAAATACATGAAGGGGTTGGGGGAGGGGGTCGATTCATTCAGATAGAGAAGGAAAAGTCAAGTTCGTTGTGGGTTACAGCGACCATGATAAAGTCTGGTCCCAAAAGTCCCAAAAGATATCTATCCACTCACGTTTTCAATTTTGGTTTCTCACACTCGGTTCACCTTAATCTTCCTCCTTTTTCTATGATTTTTTTTTTCTCTCTTTCTTTCTTGTCTTTTTTTTTTCACTCGCATGATACTACTACTACTGCAACAAGTCTTCGACTACTTATTAACTTCAAGAGATTGACTAGTAAGTCTACATCACTATTTGTATTAGTCCTTTTCATTTACTCCAGGCATGTTCCAATTATTATTTTTTTTTTCATTCTGTGGAGGGGGAGGGGGTACTGAGTGAGGGGAGTTCGTTTGCTGTCGATCATGTCTGTCTTTAGCAGTGAGTTGATTTTAATGTAAATTCAATTTTTCTAAATCACTCCCTTTGGTATACTGGCATCACTCTTCTTCTACTCTTTCATCATTCAGTTCTTCTTTACCCTTATCTGGGCTACTCTACGCTTAGAATTAAAGGGTGTGTACATTTCTGGTTGAGGTGAGGATTTAGCTTTTAACGTTTTGCGAGATATTCAGAAATTACTGTATGAGATGTCTAAGAGCATGCAATTCTAAGGGGTATCAGAAGTTTATTTGATGAAAATCGGTTTTGAAATGGCTGAGATATCCAAAAACAAGGTGAAACAAAGAGATCCTAATAAAAGGCGTGGCCTGTCGCCTTTTATTATCATCACTTTTTTTTATATATCTCAGCTATTTGAAAACCAATTTTCATCAAATGAACGTTGAATCCTTCTTAAAATAACATGCTCTTTCATATTTCACAAGAGGTTTCTCATCTCAAAACATGAATCCCCACCTCAACCAGTACTGCACAGTCCCTTTAAATTCAAACAGGGAGGTACCAGACGAGTCTAGGTTCAACCCCCTTTCTCAGAAGAGAAATCCTGGGAAAAGACCATGCAACCTGCCTTTTTTTTTTCTTCACCTGTACTACTTTCAATACACGAAAAAATGATATCTTGCCCGTCCAAGCTCAACATCCTTCATTCCACACGCACGCACCCACCTATGCACACACACACACACACACGCACAAACTCTCTCTTCCTCTCTCTTCCTCTCTCTCTCTTTCTCTCTCTCTCCCTCCTAGCTCTACCCCTACATCTCCATCGTTTTTCGACATTTACCTTTGCAGACATCACGTGGAGCAATGTTGCATGACGTGTTGTACCTACACCCTGATAATGTATAAAGCAAGCAATGTCTTATTCTTTCCTTGTACAATTTCATTACTTTGAAGATATCTTTATATAACAATATCACATGCGTTTACTCTCTTCATGTCATAAAGCAGAAGAGGGCGCATTAATCATACATATTCACAGAGGAAAGTCATGCAATGAGAGACAGACAGAAAGGATAGTTAGCGTTGTTGGTCGCGGAGAGAGGTTGTGTCGTCAACTGACAGCGTGACCACAATTCGGCATTGACAAGACGCAGCGCGTCCGGCGATTGGCGGCCTCAGCTCCTTCAGTGGCGGGTAGAATGCATCACGTTGATGTACCAACGCGTCCACCCGTTGGCACGGAAGGATATGCAAATTCATGTAAACTAGCAAGTGCGGCATCACGTTATACGTACACGTATAGTCCATGCAACTATTGCATGAATTACTTGACAAGTGTGGCTGACTTTATGTGTCTTCTAAGTAGTAGGCCAGCCCTATCTGCAGGGAGGTGGAAGAACTCTTCCACCTCCCTGCTATCTCTCTGTGTGCGCGCGCGCGCGTCCAGAAAGTATGTGTAATAATTTGTACTTGATAGTTGACATGCAGTAGGACCTACACCTATGTTCAACGGGATTAAGAATGCTCATGCATACAAAGGTTTTTAAATTCTTGTTGTCACTATCGAGATATTTTAACAACAAACAAACAAACAAAAAGAAAGAAAAAGAACCTATGACCAGGCCAGTAAACTGTATCTGATATACTTTAATCTAACACTGGTTGAAATTGAATTGAATTGAAATTGAATACAAGATCATCAATGATCGTCATTAGCAAAGCATTCAATGTACTTTTTAAGCCCGTTTTTTTTTTCTTTCAATCCCTTCATTTGTACACAATATCAGAAAAATTGGTCTCATCGTTAAGATATCAGAAACACTTGTTGAAAAAAAAAAAAACCTTGTTGAAAGCTCTGCTGTGAGCGAATGACTACATTTAATATCACTACTCAGAGAACTATCATTCGGTAGAGCTAGTTTTTCAATGCGCATTTATTTATTTTTTTGGAGGGGTGTGTTTTTTAGTTTCATCACTGAACATGAGACACAACAGCCCACTTTGCGTGAACATTTCGAGTTTGGATTTTTTTCCTTAGATGTTTACATTATTTTCTTTGAACAATGTACATGATTGTATTCAACCCATAAGACAAAAATACATATTACATGTAAGGAGCTTGTTTAATGTTTACAGATACACACAACGTACCCTATTCAACTCTTCGGCCCACAAAGCTCTCGTCACTTCGCGCGTGTTAACACAGGTGCGAACACTTCACAGAGGAAGAACTATGTTGCCCTTGATCGGACATGTGCAACACATTAGGCGGTGGGATTTGGCGTGGAATGAGTCATAATTTGTACGATTTATGACGCGGATGAAAGAGGTGAAAAAGAAAATCCCGAAATGTGATCATATTTAGAAAAGCGGCCCCGCGGTCCCGGGGCTCGCATCCTTGATGCGATGATGGAGCTCATTCCATTTTCACCTGCTCTTCTTACTACATACCGTCGACACGCCACACTGGATGCACTGTATGTGTGTTTCACCCAAGGACAGAGGATCTTATTTCCTTTCAAACAGTCACGAGGTCTGTGTTCTCCTTCTCTGTATTACCAATTGTATTACTAATTGTCTTGGCACGTTACATTCTATTTTGATTTTGTTTTCAAATCATAAAGAATAAAATGTATTTCAAAACGAATAAGAGTTTCTGATCTGAATAGGGGATGTCTTTTTCGCTTCATTCCACCCGATGCCGTTATTGATTACAAGAGTTAATCTTAGATAATCAAATTGAAAAACCGTACATAAGTCTATCAAGTAATATGGGATTTGCAACTGAAAACATAACTACTCGAAAGAGAAATAAGAAGTGACAAGTATCAGTGAAATCATGGAGGTGGAACATTGTACCTCCATGGTCAAATCATCAAAACTTTTGTTTTAGAGTGTCATACGAGTATTCCGCATTTTCTCTCCCTCCTCTAGACCTCCAGACTCTCCAGTAATGATAATCCCCCTCCCTCTCCCGCCCCTCCCCTCCCTCTTTTGCCCCCCCCCCCCCTCTCTATCCCCTTTCTGCCTCCCTCTCAGCAGGGAGGTGAGAGGAAACCTCCCTGCTCTCAGCAACCACAAGATCAACTCGGCATCTGTGATTTTTCACCTTGGAGATCTTCTTGACATTCACACCGTGAACATTGGCTATCGATCCTGCAGCCCATATGAGGTATTCACGCAACATCTGTTGCGTTTAATGACATAATGAGTCTGCTGTGAAGATGTTGAAATGTCTCATTGGTGCTACATCTTATTTCCCCGCCGCCTTTGAGCTGTTTTCATCCGTCCGTCTGCCCCTGTCGAAACCATGGTTATTACGAGTTTCAAACATGGGAGAACAATGGACTGGGTGTTGATTAAAAGCTGCTAGAGATGATCGCCGAGCTTCAATCATATGAGAGCTTGGCAAAAAAAAAAAGAAGAAGCGAAAAATAGCAGAGCCAGTAAGATTGCATGCGACTCATGTGATATTTGACAAAAGGACGCGATACAGCCCTTTACAGGATATTCCTCCATTCAATCTCACTGTCCATGCATTTCTAACTAATCAACCTTTTTGATAGTTCACATTTTCTTCTTTTTTATCTTGGAAAGTATAATATCACTTGTTTTCAAATAATGTCCATAATGCAAATATTTTGTGACTATACTACCACATAGTTATGTTAACGTCCGCATTTCATTCAGGCCACTGCTATCATTGTATAATTGTTTGAAGTAATCCCATTTCTACTCTGAAGATGGAATGAAATGGGCCATATACATGATATATTCAAAGATACCAGAGAAGCTTTCCACCTTTCAGCCTGCCAGTGCTACATCGTAATCCTGTTATAAGTGTATTTCTAGTCTAATGCTTGATAAAATGAGTTTTATAATACATGTACGTCTGTGATACTTTGAATATTAGTGACCTCCATCAGTGTAAGTGTGTTAACACTGTATTTAGTCACCGAAGTTCACTTATGTTCGATTTTTTTTTCTATGTTCATCAACCAAGTCTAACTTTTTTCATCTTTCTCTCGATTTTTGTCGGCCCAATCTGTTAGTCCAATTTGGCCTATTGTGGGACGCTTCGCTTCCTATTATTTCGACCCGGAATTTCATTCTCACGCCGTGGATTATCGAATTGGGATGATGACAGTCAAACAGGTAAGGCGAACATGACTCGTGGAGCAGTAAAATTTCAAGGAGATGAATCCGTCGTACATTGATAGTCTCTGTGGGTATTACGTCTTCCCAGGCTTTCCAGTACCCACACCCCATCTCTCTCGTCACGTGAATGTTGTTTCTCAAACTGTTTTGAATCAATTACGACTGGTTGACCTCTCGTTGTATGGGTTTCAATTGTTTGCACATGTTCACGTTCAGGCAGAGAGAGCATAGAGCTCCTTCTCTCTGCCATTTTCCTCTCATCCCGGTCACCATGACAACGTCCGCCAACCTGTCTTCATGGCTTCTCAATCTCTCTGAAGGAAGGGTCGAATATGAGGTATTCTGAATGAACTACGGAACAAAAGCAACAACTTACAGACCGTCGCTTGCCCGGCAGTAGTAAATTTATTCCCTTGTGTAAAATTTCGACCCCCAAATATGATTTCGTTTTGTGACATAATTCTACAGATCTTTTAAAGCTCAAATGATTTTTATTTTTTGAAATTTTTTTCTTTTCTTTTTGTGGGCCCTTATGGCCGGCAGATCACCTCTGACGTATTTGAGCAAATTCAGGTAATAAAACAGAGCAGAGAACAAGTTTGAGACGTTAAAAGTTATGAGAGATGTCCCTTTTGAAAAAAAAAAACACACACACACACACACAAAACATAGCCGCTACTATTGGTGTGGTTGCGACGTGAGCTAAATCGTGCCCATTTTTTATTTTTTACAGTACGTTGAATTTCTTTACTGACTCATTCTTGTTAAATAAACGTTGTTTTTTTTTTCCCCGATGCATGTCGAAACGTTTCATTTCAACGATTTCTCATAGCAAATCAGGAAAACATCTTAGTTACTATGTAAGTCATCTCATTTTGTGTCACAACGTTCTTCTGCACGTTGCTTTCCCACGCTTGTCCTCAAAGACGCCGGCAGGTCCGTGAAAGCGTCTTCCTCACCCCCTGCTAGTTGCCGCCGAATAATCCTTGTGAGCTATGTTTGCAGAAAATACCGTTGAAACTCCCACAGGCATTTGTTGGCCAGCTCTGCAGCCTATGGATGCAAAGCTGCTCAATATGAAGCGTAGAGTAGTGCTATGCGGGTCTAAAAGTGGATGAACGTATATCGACATGTGTTACCCATATGGAATACTTCATACGAGCAAGCGAGTCCCTGACCGCAAACACTCGACATGTTTCTCCACGTAGGGTTTGTGTAGGTGTTCGTATATAGCACACTCTACCTTGGTCACAGCCGGGACTAATTTTCTTGAGCAACTTGCTGTCTCGCTTTCCCGCCAGTCCCGCAGCACGCCCACTGCAGTCGTGCTACATTTAGTATAGCATCACTGTAAGCACAGTTCCGGTTCTGTTGCAGTCTTTATAGTGGATCTTAAAGTGGAATTTCATTGAGAATCATAGGCAAATTATACCTCAATGGAAGCTTATGCAATATCAAATCAGGGCAGATTAAACTCCCAAGTTCATTGACCGTAGGCCTATCTGCAAAAAGATTTTTTTTTTTAAATCCTTTAAAAAAATCCATAAAAATTTCCGGATCACTACCAAAATTGAATCATCTCTTCCTTGTGTCATTATCAACTTTCCCTGCAAGTTTCGTTTACAACCGTTGACATAAAGCTGAATTCTATTATAAGAGATGGGAGTAAAGGTGAAAAATATTTAAAATGCTGTAAAGTGAGACTAGTCAAACCTTCAGGAATAATAGTAAAAGAAAAATTACCTGCGAAGCTATGGTATCCTTCTTTGAACTGGAATAGTGCACGGTTGAACTGAACCCCTAGAGCCTAACATCGGCCTAGAGGATACCGAAAAAACCACCTCTTCATCGCCGTGTATTCAACTGCAACGAAAACCGCAGTAATCAGATAAATTTCTTCAGTAAGCTTCTTTGTGATGTATCCCCCTTTCTCGGTAAAGTAAGCACCTAAAGTAACATAATTTGTCATGTGCTCTCTAATTACCAATCAAAATTGGAAACGGGCCTGAAGGAATAAGTATTGTAAGGTTACCGAGTTTGAGAAAAACAGAAAGCACCGCCCGCATTGTATTCAAGCCCCTTCAATGTAAGTTTTGCTTCTGCGACCAAATCTATTAATTTCACGTTTACAAATTACCCTGGGACAAGACATAAAGAAAAAAATCTGTTAATGGTCTTTGGTGATATTCTATGGTCTTGATGGCTGGGCTTGGAAAATCTCCGTTCTACCAGGCAAAAACGGATTTATCAAAATTGGTGGTCTTTCATCAAGTCGTATATGCTCACGCAAGCATTCCTCTGAATTATCATAAATGTATGTATGAGAATACCAGAGAGGCATAATTGTCTCTTCTCGATGAATCATGTTGACAATAAGATGTCAGCTAAACCTATGGTATCTTTAGAGTTTTTAGCATTTTTGATCTACGTGTAAATGACTGTGTGTAGCTGAGGATGTGTTATGTTGTTGCCTCTTTCTTGCTCTGTCCCTATAAGATGTATCTGTGATTTCTCCCATTACATGACACAATGAATAGAGCATGTAGAGTGGATGTTAAAAACCCGTAGCATAATGTCATCTAACCTGCATTTGACCTTATTAAGTAGCAAGAGGTGTTTTTTTTTTGTGTGTGTATACTTTTAATTGGACTTTTATGCTGCCTTGGATTCCCTCTGTAAAACTGTTTTTTTTTTTTTTTGTTTGTTTTAATTGTAACGTTGCAAGTCCTGCTTCTATAATGGAGTCAATTGACATCTGGCTATGACGACGAAAAACGGAGTTAAAAATTAGTCTGTATAGATGTAACGGTCCTAAACTTTCATGGTTGATATAATTTTAATGCTTGAAACTTAACAACCTAAAAACTTAATCTTCAAGTGTAGGATGTTTTATTGTTTGACTGTGTTTTGATGTTCATTACATTTTTATCTGTAAATAATGTGAGCTGGGCCCCTTGAACTGAAAGGGCTACCCTGCTAAAAGAATATTGAAATAAATAAATGAATAAATAAATTCGAGGTACGGTGAGAACTAAAAGCCGATACGGAGTACA
Organism: Diadema setosum; assembly: GCF_964275005.1. Classification (NCBI taxonomy): domain Eukaryota; kingdom Metazoa; phylum Echinodermata; class Echinoidea; order Diadematoida; family Diadematidae; genus Diadema; species Diadema setosum. The sequence continues at coordinate 5,483,070 of NC_092699.1, forward strand.
TGCAGCAGGGTATATACAGAGTGGGTGCTGTTCGTTATTCCGAAGGTTCGCTGTTCCGAAGGTTCGTTATTCCGAAGGTTCGTTAATCCGAAACACACAAATTCCCTATACCTAGAGGTTCGTTAATCCGAAAATGAAAAAGGGTTCGTTAATCAGAACATTTGTGGCGTTATTCCGAAGGTTCGTTAATCCGAAAATAGAATAGGGTTCGCTATTCCGAAGGCTCGTATATCCGAAAATGAAATAGGGTTCGTTATTCCGACGGTTCGTTAATCCGAAAATGAAATAGGGTTCGTTATCCCGAAGGTTCATTGATCCGAAATGATATAGGGTCCGTAACGAACCTTCAGAATAAAGAGCTTTGTTTCATTTTCGGATTAACGAACCTTCGGAATAACGAACCTTATTTCATTTTCGGATTAATGAACCTTCGGAATAACAAACCTCATCACATTTTCGGATTAACGAACCTTCGGAATAACGAAACTTCGGAATAACGAACCTTCGGAATAACGAACCTTCGGACTAAAGAACCTTCGGAATAACGAACCTTCGGAATAACGAGCTGTAACCGTGTATTGTATGTAGTCTGTTGTATTGAAGATACACGTACAGTGTAGTTTGTTGATGCATTCTCGTCATGCCCATTGCTGCCAACGGGGTATCCAGATGTTGAACTTTTTTTCTTTTTTTCTTTTTTGCCAGTGGAATAATAACACGATTCAAAAGTTTTTTGATTTGAGGTTAAGTATACGGGGCAGACAAATTAACCAAATAAAAGACACGTTATCGTCCTTGTATTGTCTAACGAAGCCGATAAACAATTCTCAAAAGAATGTGGGGAGGTCGCATCCGAATAAAAGAGACGGGGGTGGGGGACGATCCTTTGATATATTTTGATTTGAAACTAAAGATCTGTTTGGATTCTTCACCGACCGACAGTAAGGACTAATGACGATTGAGAGGTTTATTGCCGCTTGGTCTATTCCCACTTGGTCTAATCACCAGTTGGGCTAACACCATTCGGGCTAAACCCATTTGGTCCACTTCTCGTTTGGTCTACTTGCCACATGGTCTAATAACCAGTTGGTCTAATGACCACGAGGGCTAATCGTCACTTTGTCTAATTCCCATTTAGTCTAATTGCCAGTTGGTCTAATGTATTTTGTTGCCACTAGGTCTAACTGCACTTGGTCTAATATCAGTTCGTCTAATGTTCAGTTGGTCTAACACCAGTTGGTCTATTCCCAGTTGGTCTTTTCCCACTTGGTCTAATAACCAGTTGCTCTAATAACCACTTGGGCTAATTCTCCCTTGGTCTAATTTACACTTAGTCTATTTTCATTTAGTCTAATAGCCACTTGGTTTAATTGCCAGTTCGTCTAATCATCATTTGGTCTAATTCCCACTTTGGCTAATGACCAGTTGGTCTAATGACCAGTTGGGCTACCACAGACTCTAGGCTCTAGTTCAACAGACTCTAGTTCAATATTGCGTAAATACAGTAGGTGGAATGGTTAATTATCTTTTTTCTTGAAAGGGTCCGGGTGAAAGCCCACAATTTATATGCATGTACATATTAATTGGGCTTGCATTATTTACTTTTATTCATTCATTTTTTTTTTCATATTTAGTAGTAGGCCCTATAGCAACGGCGTAAATCTGTACTGAGGAGTGGGGGGGGGGGGGGGGTGGGGAATGATCGGCGATAGTCACCATCACCACAATTACAAAAGCTTGGTGCACCCCACACTTTGCAGGGATCGAATGTCCCACTCTTTTCCATGAAATGTAAAATGGGAGGAAATTGGCAGCAAAGATATGAAATATGTTGCTGTTTGTTTTTTGCTTGTCAGATGACTTTCTGTGGAAAATCAGACCATAAAAGTATGAAGACTATTTTTGTTTTTGAAATATCTGTGAGAGGGAGCGGGTCGACCGAGCGGGGGGAGATTGTGGGAGGGGGGTATCCCCCCTCCCACAAGAAGAAGATTTTACATTTCCAGACCTGAAATTCAGCGATCTGGTGCACACTTTTGGTGAAATTTAGGATTTTTTTCCTTAAAAAAAAGTAAGAAAATGAAATATTAATATATCACTGAATGACTAAATCGTGGTATTTCAGCTCTTGCTCCGCCTGTGCGACATTACTGTGAATGCCTATACTAATCAGTGGGGCCTATCACCGGCGTAGCAAGGATTTGATCTTAGGGGGAGCGGTTAGATATGAGGGAGCGAAGCAAGCGAGGGGGGGGGGGTGGGAGGGGGGATTGGGCTCCCATGGTCAGAACTTTTTGCATTTTGATGTTGTAAATGGTGCAATTTGATGCATTTTTTTTTTTGCGTGTTTTATCAACTTAAAACAGTCCCACATGTTCAAGGTAGCAGCACATTTTGATGTAGGTTATTATTGAACAATGCTTTTGCCTATAAAATTGTATCATTTGAATAATTTTTTTGTATATCAAATATATTACACTGAACGTCATGAATGCGACGGAGCCCGAGTGAGCGGAGGGAGCGAGAGGTGGGGGGTTGGAGGGGGATGTCCCCCCTCCCACAGTGAGAATTTTTTGCATTTTGATGTTGAACATGGTGTGATTTGATACATGTTTTTGCGCGTTTTGTCGACTTGAAACGGTCCCACTTGTTTGAGGTAGCAATATATATTATTAAACAATAATTTGGCTATAAAATGACATCATATAAATAAACTTCTATTCTTACACTGAATATCATGAACGCGACTGAACCCGAGCGAGCGGAGCGAGAGAGGGGGGGGGGGGGGGAGGGGGTGTTCCCCTCCCACGGTGAGAACTTTTTGCATTTTGATGTTGTAAATGGTGCAGTTTGATGCATGTTTTTGCGTGTTTTATCGACTTCCAACAGTCCCAATTTTTTAAGGTATCAGAATGTTTTGATGTAGATTACAATGAACAATTTGCCTATAAAACAATCCTTAACATTCTTTAACTAAGTTGTCTTAAATTCCTTTCAACCTTCTTATTTCATTTCAGTGATATTCTGACCTCAATCTTTTCAATCTCTTGCATATCTCAGCTGGCTCTCTTGCTGTCTTCTCTTGTTTATAACTTACAGAATTGTGACGCTTAATTGTGCCACCGTATAACGACACACAAACAAATGATGAAACATAAGTTTTATTTGTTTTTATTTCATCCTTTACAAGAGCAACTCATAAATCTTGGACCATGTAACTCTATCCCCAACTTTGCTCAACATATCCACCATGCCTGTCCACGCACATCTGTGCTCTACCCCTCATGGCTCCTACTAGGAAAACTCTTTGCTGTGTTGTTATCTGCATGATCAGGCACGCAAGTGAAAGCTTGTGTTTAAAACCGAATTCATTCTCATTGAGAAATTTGGTGAAAAAATTGCTCATGAGCCCTCCCTTTGTTAACAAACATTGCAGCATCCTTTCAAATCTTGATGACCATTTATACTGTGCAACTTGATTTTGACATTCAAATTTTAAACTCTCCTTGCTCGTCAATGCATACACTTTAAGTGTCATACTTAAAGAGAGAGATATAAGCTTTATGATGATATATATTATATGACATGAATTGTTCTATTTTACTGGGAAAATAACTAACAATTCCGGTTTCCTTTTTATTGGGACGCACTGTATATTTACGCCTGTTGTTCCATCGAAAACAACTCTGAAATACAAGTTTTATAGACAGATTTTTGAAAAAGTCCCTGGTCTGGGAGGGGGATACCCCATTCCGCACCCCCCCCCCCCGCTCAACTCTGCAATGATGAGTTGTGTATTAGGTTGCTGTAAGATGGCTGTAAGATAAAAAACACACGCATGTGTGTATATCATAGATAACGGTTGTTGACACTTCCTTTTTTAAATCCATGGTTATGTTTCTTATTTAGACCAAGTGGTAATAGACTGAGTGAGAATTAGCCCAAGTGGTAATTAGACTAAGTGGTAATTAGACCAAATGACAATTAGACGAAATGGAAATTGGACTAAGTGATATGTAGACCAAGTGGTAATAGCCGAAATGGGTGTAGCCCAAATGAATATTAGACCAAGTGGCATGTAGACGAAGTGAATATTAGACCATGTGGAAATTAGACGAAGTGGAAATTAGACGCAGTGGCAATTAGCCGAAGTGGAAATTAGACCAAGTGGTGTTAGACTAACTGAGAATTAGACTAAGTGGTATTAGCCGAACTGGTCATTAGACGAACTGGATATTAGACCAAGTGGAAATTAGACGAAATGGTAAACAGACGAAGTGGTTGTAGCCCAACTGGGTTTAGCCCGAATGGTGTTAGCCCACCTGGTGATTAGACCAAGTGGTAATAGCCCAACCGATAATTTACCGATTGAGAGACCATTTTCGTAATTGGCGCCGTTATTCAATTAGCCGTAGACCTCGCCTAATTGGATGTTTCCAATTATCCAACGCTAGATTAGCGCACGAGCAAACAGCGAGATGTCAAAACTTGTATGAGGTACGTCCGAAGCGAGGACGCAGTCGAATTCGTTAAGGAAGATTGCTCTTGTCGTATTGCTCCAATTTCTGCCACTTTAAATTCTTTTGTAAGTAATGATTGTCCTGCGTCGACGTTGGGATTGCTTTCAAGTACTTTCCCACGACCTTTTAATTTGATCCACATATACATTTTCGCTCGGAGCCACCAACAACAACAATACAGAAAAGAAGACGCTTGGAGAGGTATAACCGTCTGTGTTTTGCGCTCACGCGAGCACGCCACGCGCCGGGCTTGGAGCGGATACTACTGATCATGTTTGTATCGTTCTGCTGTTTATATTATACATTATATTCTGATATATTACGGTTATATACTTACTGTAATTCCACTCGACATGTCTTTTCCTCCTCCTTACTGTATAACCATGCAATAATGATTGTGAAAAGCAAATATTAAAAAGAGCCTGGAAATTGTTACACCAATTTAAACATACGGTTCCAACTCAAGCTATAGCAAGAGACTATGACACCATTACTTCGTGGGTCTATTCATTTCTATTTCATTTCTACTTTTGAATATCAGTATCTAATCTCTGAACAGAATATATATTTCTTTCTTATATCTATGAATGAAAATGCTTTTCGATACATCCCGTCATGTATCAAAATCTGCCATTAATCTCTTGCACTGTATAAATGTTATGATAATTACAAACACATGAGGAACACACAAACATACACAAATTATATATTACTATGAGAGTGGGTGTACCTATGGCTATGTCTGACATGATATACGATATGTTGTGTTATTAAATAATATTTGACTATACATTCTGGTTATTATTTTTTTCATATATAGATAGAAGATGCCTTGCATATACTGTCTGTATACTGTACGTGTGTTTTTGGTGTGTGTGTGTGTGTGTTTGAAAATATGTCGGGATCGGTATGTCTGTATTGTCTATATCTCTACCTTCAACTGCAGGTTATATCAAAATGATATACCATTCCAAACTGCACACAACGAATACGACGAAGAGGTCGGCGACGAAATTTTGGAAGCAGGTGCCAACCACCAACTATTATATACGCCAACCTCCTTGCCTTATCCTCCTCTTTTCACCACATCCCAGGAGTTTTTTTTAGTCCTGAAAAGAGCCATACAAACAGATCTATGAATTGTTTATTTGTGTGATTCATGCATGTTTTCCCCCTCCTTTTGTCAAAAAGCATTTCCTCCATTCTTGCCCAATCAATGCCTTTTCTATTCACCTTTTGAGAATTGACAGAATACTAGCTAAATGCCCTCTCAATAGCGGTTTACACCAACAGTAGAATTCGCTCGAGGTTTAAGAGCTTTACGGGCAAGGAGGGGGGGGGGGGGAGAAATATTATGTGCAGATCATTTTCTAACCAATTTCCGCTAGTGCTGAATGCGAAGTGTTACGAGTACACGTGCAATATTGTCTGCCTGCTTCAACAGTAAACCACATTTGAAACAACAAAGCAAGTGATATTGTTGCGTCCGGAAACGAAGACCGTGAGAAACAGAAGCAGATGATTTTCCCTAGCATTTTTGGAATCAATAATAGTGGTAATCATTTTCTACAGAAGAATATGAACACCAGACACAGTCGAGTGTCTGACCACTTGTCTCTTTTTTAATTCCGCTTGAAAGCATTGTTTGCTTCATTTGGACCAAACACTGAACTTTTTTGAAACAATGTCAGAGCGTTATATTTTGGTGTCCTGGTTTTTTGTGGGTTTTTTTCCATTGCTGAAATCCCTTCAAGTTGCTGTTGTGTTTTTGTTTTCGTCACTTTTATCTCATATTTTTCTTCTGCACTCGATTCGTTCAAATTGATCACAAGAGGCATGAAAAGTATATAAGATATCGAAAAGAGAGAAAAATATTTCGGAGATAATAATACCCCCACCCCACGGCGACAAAGAAGAAAAACGGTGAAAACTAATTAATAAAACAGGAAATTTAATGTTGAAGATCATGCACTGGAAAGCTATAAATACCTTACAGTTTATATAAGGGAGGCAAGTGGGATATTTAGTGTAACTTTCTTTTATGGATGTGTGTAATTGAGAATTATTATTGGCATTTCGGTGGGTGTATTTTGTTGTAAGCAAAATCGTAATATGTTAGATGAGTTCATTTCTTACAAACGGAAAACAATAGCAACAACAACAACAACGACAACAACAACAACCCGAAATGGATCAAAGACAATTTAACTATTAATGAAAATTACAAACTTACTCATAAGAGACATCCGGGTACATGAAAGAAATAACGCAATATACGTTTTAAATATTCACATATTTCGAGGTACAGGCGGTTGAGACCGTAATTAATAAGCATGACCTAAATTGATTTTCTTAACCCCAAGGACGTCGCTAAATTCTCTAACCTTTTCCTGCGACTATTTCGTCGTCCATATGCACAAATAGCATCTCTCTTTGCAATATATTATACAGAGTACAGGAGATAGAAACCCCCGTCACAGGGGGATACGTAGGACCCATAATTACCCGACATTTCCCAACACAGATTTATGTCCTTTGGGACTGGGATGCAACAGTATTGGTGGAGATGAAAATTGGGCTTTAACTTTTTGCGAGATACCAAGAAAACACTTATGAAATAGTGCAGAACATACCATTTTAAGAGGAATTCAAAGTTTATTTGATGAAAATCCGGTTTGGAATAGCTGAAACATCCAAAAACAAAATAAAACAAAACGATCGTAATAAAGTGTGGGTCCCACATTTTAGTAGGATCACTGTGTTTTGGATATCTCAGCCATTTCAAAATCAATGTTCATCAAATAAATGTTGAAATCCTCATGGAATTACATGCTCTTTCATATTTCATAAGGGGTTGTTCACTATCTCACCAAAAAATGATAAAAACCTGAAGTTAAATCTCAACCAAAACTATACGATCCCTTCAACTTTGATTCGTTGTTAGTCCGTGAGAGAATCCAAAGCAGATGCACCAATGATATGGCTGCTTTAGGCATGCACATCAAACGAGTAAGGAATCACTACGACATATGTTTCGAGATCATTTATGCCTGGGACGCGCAGGGGAGAAATAATAATAATAATGATAAAACCTATTACCCGCTTGACGCTTTACGAGAAACGAATGGTGAAAGCAGGGAAAGTGCAAGGCGAAATCTTTTTTTCCCCTAATTTCTGAATTTCTGTCTTTATATACCTTTAGCCCGGGAAGTAACTTATAATGGAAGTAAGTTTCAGTGTCTTCTGTAATTCCTGGATGCATTTGTGAATCTGTGCATTTGAGAATCTACAGACCTAGTATTGTCGGAATTTATCTGTGAATTATCAATTGTTTTTGGTACATGTGTGTACATATACCAATCTTATTTATATATATACATTATGTTACCAATTCAACTGGCAATGGTTTATAAAAGCTGAAAATAAATGTTCCTGCATTTTTATTTGTAAAGTGAATTTCATTGCTTGTCATCATTTACATAATTAAATAATTCAATGAACGACTAAGAAATGACTACTCTTTTAGATATCTATTCAAGGCACAATTAACCGTATGAACAACCGTGTAAGTTTGGTAACCTTTTTTTTTCTCTCTCTCTTTCAAAGGCATTATTAACCATTTGCAGATTGAACAGCTAGAAACCCAGTTTTAGTGCTTCAAAATAGTTCTAAATTGTGAGTTACGGATAGAAACAAACAATGTAAAAATGTTCATTAGTATAACCAATGTTAAGTACTGTTAAATATACACGATGTGAACCATAGTTATAACAAAGGTCTTTCTAGACTAAAAAGTCTACTGCTATGGTTTATTGAGAAAAAAATAGCGATATCTCCTTATATTTTAGCCTTTATTGCAAAGTTTGTATATGGTAGGATGTTTTGTGATACAACAGTGATCTACATACAACAGTGACCTACACATATGCATCAAATGTGATAACTCGAACATTTTTAAATTACTGCTCCCAATGGTAAACAATACCTCTAAGACCCACTCCGTTCATGTTGCAAAATCTCTGAGCATGGACAAAGACAAATACTATCTCAAGTGGTCGAATCTCTAAAAGTTCACCAACTATCGTTAACTTTCTCCCATGAGGAATGACCGGGGCATGCTCACATGTAAGTTTCGATACTCCGTGATCTCACTCACACTACGACGACTGTTTGAAAAACGCCAGAGGAAAAGAAACGACCGACAGAAACACTCATGAACTTACATTTTCCTCGTGTCAAATGAAAGTGAATTTACCTTAACCGCAGAGCAATAAACGTGACAATTCTTGGCATTTTTGCGCGTTTAAAAGCTTTGCCCGTCTGGACTGCATTAAATTTCCTCTCAGCATTTGGCTACTTGCATCGCATGAAAGATAGCTTCATGTATACCAGGATTCTGTCAAAGTTCAACTCAATTTTCAATTCAATAATATGTGACCCTGCATCACAAAAAGAACAGAAAGTCGCCAGACATGGATTTTTAGTTAAGGGCAGATTCTGAAAGAGCAGACTCTAAGCTTTAAAATGATGTATAACTCAATTCAAATGGACTCCCCTAACCTACCTATACTGGAAAGAAAGCACACACTCTGGAAAAGTGTGAACTGAGAAAAGAGGCTCTGAAGTACAGGGTCTATTCATGTAAGCTTATTAATCTTTCACCAAGCCGAGCTGGCTGTGCGATGAATGGGACAACACACAGGATGTCAACCACCGGATCAACAACAATGAAGGGATTATCAGATTAAGCTGAAATTGAGCATGTTCTATATTAACACATTCTGTCCTTGATTAATACCAACTTTCAAAGCAGTAGGTTTATCCTTACAAAAGTTATTAGACTTGAAAGTGGAGAGTGTATAAAGGATTTCAATAAATAAAAAGGGGCCTCTAAGACAAACCTGATCATTCTACTCAGTCCCAAAAAAGGCTTTAGAAAAACTGCTGAAAACACACTTTTCCATTCGTGTTATGATCCCAAATCAAAGAATAATGTAGAAGATAGATAGCTCTTTAAGAAAATATGAAACACTCAAGATTGACTTAGTCGACCCATTTCACCTGTTTTGAGTCCTCATGTAAAATCAAGCGGTGCGACTTTTTGTTTGTTTTTGTGATGTAGACGGTCACATATTTCCATAAATGAACAAAATACATAATCCGTAAGGTGACAGAGAGCAATCCTTGCCTGTAGGCCCTATGCGTTTAGTGTGAATTTGTTGCCTAAACCATGTGAAATATTTTACACACACTTGTCCAGACCATAATACGTTTTCTCTGTTCATCATTTCTTATTTTATCTAATTGTCTGTGTGGTTCACTGTCAAAGCCTTTCGTGCAGGACGTACTCCTAAAAGTGACTCCCAGGCATCGAAGTTTCGAGTTGGAGAATTCGTTAAAGATATCTGTAAAATGCTGCGAGAAAAGAAATCTAATGTCGTTACTAAAACTACGCAACACTGGCCTTATTTTCAGTCACTCTAACGAATTACATGTATTTCGACACGGGTTAATCATTGCTGTCACGTGTAGAGAAAGAGCTACCTTAAAATCATTCGACTTGAACTGCATAAACTGCAACTAAAATGAAAAAAAAAAATGATTCAATGATTCACATCATCCGTAATGTCGTGAGAAGACCCAACAGAAAACAGCCTGAAATTACATCAGGTGAAGGACGGAATTATAAGCTTCATTGTTTTATTGCGTGACAATTCCCCCTCAATCTACCCTTATTTTGGCGTTATGTCGATGCCATCGGACACTCCCCTTCGGTGGTACACAGCCTCTATCGGAGCAGGGGGAGGCGGACGAGATCTCACTTCCACCTCCCTGTTAGGAGCCTGTTCGATGCATTTTCTCGCGTAACTGTGGAGACAATCATCCTAATGAATTGGAGGGCGTAACCCTGCATCTGTATACCACACTTGTTGCACGCGCAACACACACCCACACGCACACCCACACACACACGCACACACACACACACACACCCACACACACACACATTTATACAGTAATCTTCATGATGCCCGACTACTTAGCTACTTTAACCATGGGACTGTCAGGGGCCTATCTCATCGCATGTAGCTTCATCACATCAGGATGGAAGAAATTACTTTCATTAAAATCGTCAATGTAAATTAAAGAAAAAAATCCGCTCAAAAATTTTATAAATTTCATATGAAAGAGAAAATACAATGTACACCAGTGCAAAATGCTCAAAATCGAATAAGAAATAAGAAAATTGTGACATTCTGAAATTCAATTTAAATACACTTCAGTCGTTCTGAACATTCAAAGCAGCAAGTTGATGATGTCATGCTCTCACAATTTCCTATTCATTTCATATACAGAAACAACAAAATGTCATATTTTGTCTGTACAAAAATGAAACTTGCCTTAAATCCACCCAAAACGAAAAAGAACAAACGTTACCTCTGACACATATCGGGTATTATACAAATAGTGAATGGTCACGTGTGCAATGGTACAAGATTTCGCACGAGGTGAAAGATAGAGGCGCTCTATTCAACGATGCGAAGCCGAGTTGAATAGTGCGCGTCATCTTTCACCGAGTGCGAAATCTGGTTCCATTGCACGAGTAAAGACCATACACTATTTGTTTTATACAACACCTTGTACAGCGCGCTTGTAATTGTTGAGTGCGCGCGGCACATGTTTGTTTATTGTGACATCAGAGCGCGTGCAATAGAACATTTCGTCGGTCGAGAATGATAAGGGCGTTAAAGTTGCCTCTAAACCCATAGTGTTCGGGACAACTTAACGCCCTTCTCATTCTCAACAGACGATTTTGGTTGAACCAAAATTGCACGGCTGAGACAGCAAGAGCGTGCAATAGAACGTTTCCCTAAATGTCACGTGATGGGCAATCGACCAATCGGACAGCTACATTCTAATAGGTGTTGTATAAATTCCCATACCCGATATTACACTCATGTGTAATGTGCATATTCCCATACCCGATATTACACTCATGAAAAAAATCTGAGGGCACGACATCATCAACTCGCTCATTTAAATATTCATAAGGACTGGTCAAGAAATGTTTTCCGAAAAAAATGAAATTTCATAATCTCATTTTATTTTTTTTTTCATTTTTGGAACGTCTATAGGTATTTTTTCCCATCTTTTGGAGTTCATCTATATTTGGGGTGAATTTCCTATTTAAGTGATAGATAACAATGTCTTTGATAGTACAGTGGGTCGAATTTAAGATTGCTTTAAAATGTATTTTTGTCCGAGTTGTGATATCAATAGTGGCACATGTTCTGATTTCAGTTAATGGGTTGAACGGTCTTATTCGTAATGTAAGTACGACATCACCCTTGTCGTAATGGTAATTCAAAATGGCCTTCCTTTACGCTGCCCCTTGTGCAACCTGACAGGTGTACTAATTCAGCCTCTGAACTCCTGAACAGCTGGCCGATTAAAAAAAAAATGTTTGCGAGATAGTTCTAGCTTTTTCTATTTTCCAAGTTCACCAGAATCGTTCACATCAATACTATCCAGACCGTACTGAAAAGTGGACAGTAAACGCGATTGTGCACCCAAAGACATTTTAACCTAGCGCATGCGCATTCCACGTTATCAGGAACGTTTGAATGTGCGCACGCGCAAAGGAAGGCCATTTTTACGTTTTCTTCGAAAACCTTCTGTTTATGTGTGTGTGTGTGTGTGTGAACATGTCCGTATACATAGGCCCTACTTGTATTTGATGCAGTCCAGAGAGTGTAATCTAAAAAAAAAGAAAGAAATCGCAACACAAAAAGAAAACACACGCACACACACACACATACACATACACATAAAATATGTTGCATTGTCCTTTGTTGACAGTCGTCATAATCCTAGAAATATGAAATCGTATATATACTGTGTAACTTTCCAGGGCGGATTAATCTCGTACAGAAAAGTGAATGGAAAGTGTCAGACTCGAAGCTGTGACCATTCATGTCACAAGGGTCTCGAGAGTTTAGCCTTTTTTCAACGTTTTTGCCGTCAGTAACTGGGAAGCTAACAGTTCTAGTACCCGGTGTCTCTTCCCTTAGGGGCCTTTTAGTCGTCCTTTAAATAAAATCCCTGAAGAATCCACCATCTTACGAGGATGAAAACTTTCCTGGGATCCATCCGTCAGCGTCTGTTCCACGGCCTGCGCTATTTAAAGAGAAACTCCACTCCGTTATTTTCAAATTTAGTCTTAACAAAAATTAAGAATCAAACGTCTTTTTAATCACACTATCCAATATACCCCGCTGGAAAGAACAGTGTCTCACAGTGTGAAATACAACGTGAAACACGGTGTGAACACATTGTGAACGCAGTGTGAAATCTTTTCACACTGTAAAATATACGAGCATTTGAACGTTGTGAACGCAATGTGAATCACAACATTACCACGTGAACTCTCTGAGAAAAAAACGACACCACAGTGTGAAATCATCTTCACACTGTTGAATCGAGCGTTTTCACATAGTCGACTATGTGAACACATTATAAATACACTGTGGACCGGGACTGTGGGACACTGTGTTTTTTCCAGCAGGGTCTATCTTAATTTGCTTATTGTTGACCAACTAAAAAGTGGTAACGATAGGTCTTTTGCCTGCAAGCCAATGATGGATTGGACATGCGAAACCATGATAGCATCACCTCATCTAAGTTACATACTTATACAATGATGATGGTCACAGCATTGACTCCTGCATGAATGAAAAACTTCATAATACCATAACCCTCTTGATCGAGTTTCCAAGAGTCTAGTCTCTCTTTAACGCTCTATGTCTTTTCGCTCTGCTCAGTGTGATCAAAGGCTCGGGACACGCCCCTCCCGGTCATACCAGTCGTTGGTCATTGTCGCGCGTTGACGAAAAACGGACGCAAGGACTCGTTAAAACTAAACTTACTCTTGATCTTTCTCTGCCGTTTTTCAGATACCTCAGCATAAATTTACTTGAAATCATTTCTGATCTCTCGTCTTTGTGTGTGTGTGTGTGTGGGGGGGGGGGGTAGCTTAAAGGGAAAGTTTCCCAAATATACATGAGGATTGTGTAAATGCAGCAATATTAGAGGAACACTTCAGTGGAGGTTTGAGGAAAGTGGGATAGTCCGTTCAAAAGTAAGGAATGTTTGAAGTTTTATTACAACTATACCGCTAGATAAAAAGGATACAACATGTGATTTTTTTTTTTTTAATGAAAGTACGCATTCCTTTGACCTGTTGATGACATAACTACGGGTCCTCTGCGTTCTAAAAGAGATAAGTGAATGGCTCTTTCATTATAATAGAAAATTATTCTGTAGTGACGTCACTAACTATTGTAGTCTTCTCATCCAGCAATGGCGGCACCGAAACTTTAGAAATTCATAACTTTTGAACGGATTGTCCTATTTTCCTCAAACTTGCACTAATTGTTGCGTTCTACTGATACTGCTGCAGTCATTCAACCCATGCATGTATTTATCTTCTCCTTTACGGTTAGATTCAAAGGTAAGCAACGTCGTAGATTCGATGCGTTCTTTCCATTTTCAGCACACCATATAAAGTTGCCAGTTAAGTATTATAGGATTATAAACAAGTCAACACTGCAATGCTCCCGTTACGTTAGCGCTAGTCAAGTTTTATCTCATTGTTTTGAAATAACTTATGCATTTCCATCAAGTCCCACTTCTGTTCAAGAAAAAATGAACAGGTAATCATGTTGTTGTTGGTACTTCTGCCGCGCTTCCACAGTACATTGACTCTTGAACCTTCGCTCACACCTTTAAAGTTTCCTCGTTAGACTTCACCATCACAAATGCATCATCTTTGTGGATCACGGAGAAATGGGATCCCGCAAACATTCCGAGATACTCTCCCATCTGGATATGGCTAATAGTCTCTTGGGTCCCAGCCTGCAGTTAAGGTCAGTGAGTTTCCAATGGATTGGGATTTAACTCAACTCTATCGGGCTCACCCGTGTTTAGATTTACTCCACTTGCCATGAAGATGAGGCACGTATAAGGTACACCATTCTGCAATTCCAGACGGACCAATCAAATGGCTTCGCGCCACATGGCGCCACTTCTAGTAGGATCTAGAAAGCTGCAGCCAAGCGCGTTCTCGGGAGCCCAATCGCTGTTCGAGTTGGCAGGTTTAGGCGCGTAGAAGCGTCCAATCAGAGCGAGTCTTCGTTAGTCGAAGTGCAGGAAGAGACACTTGGATTTGGGGGAAAGTTCAAAGCCACGATTAACATTGGGAGCTGTGATGAAAAAAAAAATGTTCGAATTATCACATTTGATGCATCTTTTTTTTTGTTATTTCTTCATCTTTTTGGAATAAACTCCCTCTTTATATCCGAAAAGCTGAAAGTGTTGATAAGTTTAAATCATTGCTGAAAACTTATTTACTCAATCATAATCTTTGTTGTTGTTGTTGTTACATAATATATACATAATGCTGTGTTTTGATTCAATATTTTTCCGTATTAATGCGCTTGGGAACGTCAGTATTAATAATATGATATATAAGTGTTATTCATAATCATTATTATTATAATATTTCAGTTTCACCGCAAAACACCCTATACCGTACAAAAAAGTTTCCAATAAAGCCGCAAATAATGAGGAGATATCACTGATTTTCTCAATAAACCTGTTGACCTGTATTTTTATGTTGTTATTGTTCGTTTTCGTGTTGTTTTTCATCTGCAACTGTTAGCACAGGTTTTTTTTTTTTTTTTTTTTCAATCTCAAACTTTGTAATGGGCACGTTACGGTAATAATCTAACTGCATTATGTGGCCGTACTTTTGGAACCTACTGGAGCCCCTACTGAATATTATACTTACCAAGATGTGCATAATCTTCGGCGCAAACACATGTATTGGGGTGCTAGAACTAATGAAAATTGCCCATAGTCTTCGTTATTTGTAACTAGTTTTTTTTCCCCCTCTCCTCCTTCGCCCCTCCCCTTTTCCTCCATCCATTCGTCTTGGCGTCGATTTTAACCCTCTTCTTAGAAGTTTGATTGATTGATTGAAAGGTATTTATTGAATAACATCTCTTGCAGCCAGGAGGCTGAATTGCAGACATCTTACAAGGATCATCATGAATACATTCAAATATACAAACATACATTAAAGATATTAACTATTGCACAATAGAGTTAACCTTTACCATTAACAAAACAAAAACAAATGATACAATTACAGTTATTCACACCTCTGTTCTTGTTTTCATAAATAATCTCTATTGTTTATACAAATAACCTTGCTAAAAAAATCAACTTTCTTTTCATCTACTCATCTTCTTTTTCTTCATCTTCTCTTTTCCCCTCCTTATAAATTTTACCATCCTCTTCTTCACTTTCCCTCCTTCAACCTCTTCTTATTCCCTGAAATTATCATTATCATAATCACACATATTTTTCATCATAACAATTCAAATACCATTTACTCTCTATTACAAAACATCAGTCAATATTACATTCATCAAAAAAAGTTGTGCAAGAGTCGTAATCACTTGCTCATTTCTGCAAAGGATCACTTAGAAAAAGTGAAAATTGTCTGCAGTTAATGCCACGAGTGACATTTCTATACAGATATGACACGCATAGACCCTCATTTTGAAAATGACTTTAGATTACATTTTGTTTTTTGACTAACTATACACATATGCAGGAAACAAAAGAAATGAAGAAAGATGAAAACTATTTCAATGCTTGTTTGGCCAATGCCGTCACAGAGTTTAATTCTTGTATATCACACGATGCACATAAAATAAAACGAAAAAAAAAAAAAAACACGGATAGGATGAAATTCAGTGAGCTGACAACTCCGAGTGAATTCTTCGCAATGACTGACGATCGTGTCGTTTTATATAATCACACGAGATGCTTTATACCGGACAAATTACTTTTCAACGAACTTCGTTAACCTTGATTTACCACTCGGCTGGATTCTCTTGTTTATTCACTTCAAATCACAATGCTCAGCAACTGCTAATGAAATCTACTCCTTTGTCTAGACTAAGCATTACAAAGCAAAGGAAAACAGTGGGAAAATGAAAAAAAAAAAAGCTTTGACCTTCGCGATGGCGGCACTTGCCCGGACGTTGCCCCCAGTCACGTGAAGCCGTGCAGCCGAGACACCTCACTGACGGGGGTAGATCTTCTCTTCCTCAGTCACGAAAAAAGCTCTTTAGCTCAGTTTCCCCTCATTTTTCGTCCACCGAAACCTTGAGGCGTGTGAAATCCGTTCCAGCCTCTCAGATCGCGTCTGTAATTTTAACAGCGTCAAGTTCCGGCTGAAACACCCACTGCTGCAGCCGAACCACCTAAGAAGTCATTGATCCTAAAACATATATATTAAAAAGGGAAATTCTGCATATCTCACAGTTACTTTAAAAACTGAATGTCTTAGGATTTCACGGTTTTTTAGTTCTGTCCAGTATCGATCAGCTCGGCGCTTCCAAAGAATGCTAGAAAACTACTACTAGAGAACTGCTGAGTGGTAGAGAACCACTGAAAGAGAGAGGGTAAAAGAGAGAGAGCGACAGAGAGAGAGAGGGAGAGAGAGAGAGAGAGAGGAAGAGAAAGACAGAGAGGAGTCTGTCTTTCCGTTTTAAATTCTGTCTTTCAAACTTTTTTTTTTCATATTCGTAGTGAAATTACTTTTAATTAGATAATGAATTGTTGGAAAATTGATATTACCCTAATTTAACGTTTTTATCTTGTTTTGTCTTGTTTTATGTTTGTCTTCCCTCTCCCCCCCCCCCCCACATCAAAACTTTGAAAATTCACAACTTTTGCACCGATTGTCTGATTTTCCTCAAACTTTCACTGATGTATTATACTAATGTTGCTGCTTTCACTCCATCTACACTGTTCTTTGGGTTTTGGTTTCCTTTAAGCACGAGCGTCTGATGAGGGTAAAAAGGGGGTATTTTGTACTCAGAACGTTTAGTGCTTTGTTTTGTTTCTTTTTGTGTTTGTTATTTCTCTCCCTCTCTCTCTTTCTCTATCTTTGACATCGAATGTATTCATCAATGGGGATACTATTATTAATTCCCTCGATCGCCATTTATAACTTTTATTGCCGGAAAAATACAAAAAACAGAAAACGAGTTAGTGGAGCCAGGAGATATGTGCCACAAAAGGACAGATCTGGATTTTTCTTTTTCTCTTCTTTTGCATTTGTACAAACGAATAATCATTCGAAAATGAACCTGAAATCAATAGCCTCATTGTTAAGGAGAAGGATGGGGCAATGGGGTAATTTAGCGGACGGTCTGTACTCCCACGACAAGGTACATCAATCATATTTTGTTCGTCAGCGTGATTTGTGGGGATTTTTTGTATTCTTATTCCTTTCCGTGAGCTCTTTCATCTTTTTACTCTTTGGGTCTTTAGAGTGTCTATGTGATCGAAGGGATTTTGATGCTTTTACTTGACCTTTCAACCTTGATGCAGTCTACCAGTCTCTCGTTTGAATGCATCGTCCTTTGCTCTTTTTTTTCTAGCCTTGTTATTGCGACCTCTCTCTGTGCCTCTTTTTCTTCTCTCTGTCCTATTCTTGTGAGATTGACAATCCTCATCGTTCTTTCTTTCTTGAAAACAACAACAACAATCCTCATTTGTCTTCACCCCCCCCCCCTTCTCTCTCTCATTTCAGAAAACAAGTTATTTCTTTCATGAGGGATATGATTGACATCAATGTGGAAGGAACAATTTCACGATGCGAGTTATTGTGTGTGTGTGTGTGTGTCTGTGTGTGTGTGTGTGTGTGTGTGTGTGTGTGTTGTGTGTGTAAATAGCGTAAGATGTTATTTTTTTCTTCGCAGCAGTAGCACCTTTCAAATTTCAGTGTATGACATAAATAATACACGCAATAATAAGTATGTTTGCAGGCTAGAAAAACGATCACACTAAAGAGTATATAAAGTGTATTTCTTAACTTCATTTTAACTTTAATCCGAAAATGAAAAAAAAAAAAAAGTGTGCATTCTTAGAAACTTCGGAATAGCAAGCTTCATTTCACTTTGAGATTAACGAGTCTTCGGAATAACGAACCATATTTCATTTTCGGAATTACCTTGGAAATGACGACCCGTCGGAACAACGAACACTCGGAGTAACGAACATTTGAAATAACGAGCCTTCGGAATATAAACGAGCTGTAAGCTGTAGCTGGGCTCTCTTCACCATACAGCGAGAGGGCCTTGACAAAAGGCTAGTAGATACAGTGAGTATAGGTGATGAGGAGAAGGAATTAAACATGACGAGGATAAAAGCGACTAAGAAGAAAAAGAAGCAGAAGGAAAATAAGTAAAAACACCCTGAAAATCAATAGAGAAATATCAAAAAGGAGAAAATGAAGAAAAGAAGCAATACCCAAAAGTAGCAAGGGAGATTACTTTGATTATGTTCAAGGTTCATAATAATGAGGAGTGTTGCCTGTGCGTTTACACCTAATACTGACAATAAATTATGGCATGATTGCGCTATTCTCAGGTAATTGCTGCTTATTCTTCGCGTATAGTCCAATAATGTAAATTTAGCAACATTATTCCTCTGAAAAACAGCATTTGGAGAACGACCACTGGCAATGGCATGGCTTGAGTTTGACTTTTTAGCTGAAACGGAGCTGCACACGAACGTATTTTCCGCAACATTACTCACATTTAACTAAAGGTTCTGTGGTTGCATTTAGATCCCAGTTTATCGTTTAATGTAAAAGCGAAATGGAGAGAAAAATAAAGAAGAGCTATCAACAACAAAAAAATGGGAAAGAGTCCCTGGGAACTCGTACAACCCATCCAGATGAATAAAGTGCATTCGTCCATCCTAGACCGCAATGGGAGAAATTTATCGCCGTGAATAGGGGATGCTTTATTGTTCCAGTAGCAGCAGACATCTAATTGGCAGCGATCGGCAACGGCGGAGGACGCAACGGGGACGCCCTGGCGTGAACCCGGTGTCACTGACCGAGCTTTGTAGTTGGGGAAAAAATGGCGTGGAAAAAAAGAAAAGAAAAGGAAAACTGGATAAGAGAAATCGCCTTCGCATGAAGCTTCAAAGCGGAGCACAGCGGTACAATGCAGTTACGAACGGCCAAGGGTAGATTTATAATATCACTGCATCGGAATGGTGCCCTGGGCTATTTTTAGAAAATACCAATTATCATGTTTAAGTGAGCATGAGAGCATAACTTCAATGATTTCTCTCAGATCATGCGTATGTGAAAGAAAAATACAGGAGTTTTTCATCTCTCAATCGCGAAATTTATCGTCGATATCATCATTGATTGACCTCAGAGAAGAGGAAAACCGCTTTCGAGTTCACTGAAAAAGGTGCTAAATCATGCAATCAATGAATCAGGCTTAGCCTGTGTTGTGAATTTTTCTTTCTTCTCACATGATTTTGAGCTTTTCTATCGATACTTTTATCGTATAGAGAATGGCATACGTACCAAATCGAAAAATATTTAACTTGTACTTTGCACAGAGTATTGTTACTTGAGTTGTACAAGTTTAACTATTCTGTGTTCTTGCATCTGCTATAATGATTCGTGTAGCTGCCATTGTAAATCACATCAGAAGTCTTCTACGCATTCATCTCTTAAAGGGGTAGTATATGGTAAAGTTTTGGTTGAGATGGAGTTTCAGGTTTTCAAATTTTTGTGTGCGATGCGAAACCTCTTGTGAAATACTTAAGAGCAAACAATGCTAAAAACCAAAGAATAAATAATTCTAAAAGAAATTCACAGTTTATTTGGTGAAAATTGGTTTTAAAGTGGCTGAGACGTCCAAAAACAAAGAGGTTTTAATATAAGGTGGGACACACCTTTTATTAGGACCACTTCGTTTTTCTTTGCTTTTGAATAAATCGAAAATTTCAAAACCGATTTTCATCAAAGGAACTTTGAATTCAGAATGGTATGCTCTTTAATATTTCATAATAATTTCTAAATCTCAACCATCTCAACCAAAACTATACCATCCCTTTAACACTGTCCGATTTTGTTGTTGTTATTGTTGTCGTTGTTACATTCTCTGGGCGCTTCACTCCTTCGAGAATGCTCTGTCATTCATTCAACGCTTCCAGGATGGAAGATTCGTGTAAAGGATGCTTGCGGTTACACCACGTGTAGAGGGGTATGATGGGTCCTCATTATTGGCATCACCTTTAATAATCACTGAGGCAATGATGAATGGAGCAGCCACATGAATCGTTCTCATCCCCGAGTTTCAGTATAAACTTCTAACTTTCTGATTGTTTTTGTCTGATTAATTGCTTGTTTGTTTGTTTGTTTGTTTTTGGAGTAGGCAATTTTTGGAGTAAGCTTATACATATCGATTCCATTTGAAGCTGATGACATCTGATACCAAAATAACATATTCCCATAATAACATATATATCGATACAAATGACATATGTATCAATAAGTCAGATTTATTTGACTGTTCGGCTGGCAGGAACAGAAAAATTAATAATGATTCCGCCGATTTTCATTTTTTTTTTCTACATAAGCTAAAGACGTCTAGAAGTATGGGGTTAATTATAAGTACACCCTTGAATTACAGGACATCGCGGGGTTTAAATGAAGTCGGATTGACTTTGGTTTCACGTGTAATAATCGTAACAGCATATGCGTGGTTCAAAGGTAAATCTTGTCTAATTCAATGAACATCCTATATAGAGCCTATTATACACACTATGAGGAACTCGCAAAGGGACGGCAAGAGAACCAAAGCATTTTAAGTGATCTTCAACGCACCTGGGCGTCTTGTGAAGTTTGAGCTTAAAGGGGATGGCTAGTAACTGATCAGTAGGAATCAGTGGGAATGCTGGGGGATGATTGTTCCAATCCTTGTGGGATTCATTTAAGAGTATATCATGTATCTATTGTTGTGTGAAAATTATTTGCTTCAGAATGGTCTCACATTCAAGAAATGTGCAGTTTAATGTTTCCAGGTTAGCATGCCTGTACAGTGACGGGGCGATTAAACTGCACATTACTTGAATATGAGACTATTCTGAAGCAAATAATTTTCACACAACGATAGATAATGTACTCTTAAATGAATCCCACAAGGATTGGAACAATCATCCTCCAGCATTCCCACTGATTCCCACTGATCAGTTACTAGCCATCCCCTTTAACTTTATCTATTGTTTGCTATGTTGTTTTTTTCTCTCCCAATCGGATACTGAGTGATCTTTAGATTAACTGCCGCGAGTATTGAGATGCCCCTCGTATACTTCCTGTGAAATGAGGGTTGTTGTTTCGTTGATGGCAAGTGAACATTACATTCTGATAACGAACTGAATGTTGTGACGGAAAAAAAAATCATGAACCACACGGTAAGTAGATACACTCCAAACCTCCTCGAAACAACCACCAGTATTATTTGTTCCCTATTTAATTCAATTCAATTCAATTCAATTCAATTCGATTCGATTCAATTTAATTTAATTTAATCTAATTTAATTCGATTCGATTCGATTCGATTCAATTCAATTCAATTCAATTTAATTTAAGTTAATTTAATTTAATTCAATTCAATTCAATTTAATTTAATTTAATTTAATTTAATTTAATTCAATTTAATTTAATTCAATTTAATTTAATTCAATTTAATTCAATTTAATTTAATTCAATTCAATTCAATTCAATTCAATTTAATTTAAATCAATTCCATTCAATTCAACTCAAACTTTTTTTCACTTTTTTTTTCCCCAACAGAACAGAATGCCCCAAGAAGAGCTGACGATCGTATTGGATACACTGACCAGTGGTGGCGCTTCACTTTCATGTTCATCACAAGACACCCCAATAAAGCATGTCTCATATTGCTTATATCAATTGTGACGTTCTTATCTAAGTTTAGATGCAATGACGTCTGCAATTCTACAGTACGTAGTGGATGTGAATTAGCCAATTTGATTCTCTTATGGAGAGATTGGGAATAGTGAAATCTATTCGAAATTTTATGTCAAAAAGCAAATACACAATATTTTGTCATAAAGGAGTTCAATGTGATTGACATCGGCAACGAAATAGCTGATTTTGTTTTCTTTTATTTTGTTCTGCGGTGTTTTTTTTTCTTTGTACTATAGTAAATGGAACCACCATGTATCCTGTATCCCTATGTATCAAGAACACATGCTGTGCTGACTTCATCCTAAAACTATTTTTGACCTTTGCTGAGGCGAAGGAGGTAAAGGAGGGAAGTTGAGTGGTGTGAATTAATAACAAAGACTTGCTCTGTTGATTTCAATTGAAGTATGCGGAATTCTTTCGGCGCCCGCACGACAAGCCCCTGAATGAAAACCAGACACCGTCGCTGGTACGGCGGCGCGCGACCCCGCCGGCGGCCGGGTGCGGATCGTGTGTCCACGCCCGTCAGACCGAGCACGTTCTGCCTACGTCTTTTTGACAAATACCACGTGTCCGTAACAGAAATCCGAATCGTCCCCGATGTTTATTTGAAAGGGGAGAGCGCTCACGAAGAATTAAAAGCTTGCGATGAGGCTCGAGCGAGGGGCGAGAGCTGCCGATCATTTATACTTCAGAGAAACGAGGCGAAGTAGAGAGGAATAAAATAAGTAGTCAGAGAATCTGGACCGCACGTGTGCCGATGAAGTAATTCGAGGAAACATTTTGAAAGCGTATATTCCCAGCATGCATGTCGAGGCGTGGGGCATGTTCCGGTCAAGCCTTGATTGCCATCCGGCCGCGCGTTGTGTAAACTCAAGTGAACACACGCGTTGTTGCCCTGGAAACCGATTTTTATCGCTTTATTCAAGCCTTGACGAACTGCCTGACATCGTACACCCATGGTTAAAAGTATCACGCTCAAGTGATTACTGTACGTTTAACAGAAGAATTAGAACTAAGAACAAACTAGGACAGTTCATCCAAACTGTATGGCCTTGTAAGCAGTTTTGGCGCCATGTCTTCTGATCGAGTGTCGAGACCTTTTCATCAAATGTCAAAATGTCACATGGTGGAGCTGCTGCCTGTTTTATTTTTATTTTTCTTCTGCTGGAAAATTTCGATAAATTACAGTGGAATCAACCAAGCGGCTCACGTCAGAAGCAAAATTTGAACTGATGACGTTTACTGCATGTCTCACTTTTCTCTTTCTCAATGAGAGCAAAACTACGTGAAATTTCACCCGCAGTCGCACGCTTTCAGAATTCCATGAGGAAGCTTCGTGGCAAAGTGGCTTGAATCATTGACCATTAGATCTTATGTCTCTTGTAAACTATGTATTCTATGGGCTTACACAAGAGATAACAATGACATTACGCAACGCTACTCTTGAATCACGGTGGTAGAATCGAAATGAAACTGCTAGTGTCTCCCTTTGCTTGCGGCTTTACTTAAAACAAAAAAAGTGTCTGTTTGGGAGGATGTGGTTTTACAGATAGGAATCGGAATTTTAATTTCGAGAAACAAGCGAAGTGTTGAAACCAGTTACACTACAGAGGCAAAGATAGCATTACGAAGATCCAACGAACAACCGAAGAATGCTCTCCCAAAACAATGCGGTCTACACGTTGCCCGCAGTTTGTTATAGGCAGCGGGCAGGCGGTGGTCTGTACTCTAATTATAGTATACTTATCTGGAGTTAGTTAATGCAGAAATATGATTTTTAAAAAATAGAATTGAAGTTTGAGGAATATCGCACGAACCATGCGAAAGTTAGTATGTATTTTACAGTTTCTAATTCAATGTTGCGTCATCTCCGGATAATAGGGAGCTTTAGATTTTAGACGCGCGGACGTTCAAAGAGAAAAAAACATGATCTGAGTGTGCGCAGTAACTTGATCCGCGCTACTGCGCACGCTCAGATCATGTTTTTTTTTTCTCTTTGAACGTCCGCGCGTCCAAAATCTAAAGCTCCCTAATGTTACAATTTGTGACGTCAAAGTGGTGAAACGCTATAAAGAATATAAGTAGGAGAAAATTTAATTATTCTAATAAAGAGTGCATGTTCTTGTTGCTGACATGTTGCATGCTAAGGCCTACATCATTCCCCTGTCTTATGAAGAAGACAAAGGATTTTTATCTCACTGCACGGAAGATTAAAATAATGTGTCAAATTATCTCTATAAATCATGCAGAATGCAGAATTCTTATCTTCTTGAGTAGCGATTACTTCCCTCCTTCATTTAGCTCCTCTTTCTCCACGGGAGCATTTCAGCCATGATCTCTGTCTATCTATTCATGAAAATCGATGTTATTTTCCTCTAAATCGTTTTGCTGAAGGAAAGAAACATCTTGTTCTTGTACGTCATTCCTCCACCCTTCTCCTTCGGGCGTTGGCCGGGGAGGACGGTGGAGGCAATTATAATAACGACACGTGGATTCTAGGAAAAGAAAAAATACCGAACAGGGTTCGACGCGGAATGCCCAAAGCGTTACTCACTCGCACGGGGATTATCCCCAGTTCGATCTTCCCATTTCTGCGGCAAAATTATACCTCTCGCTAACAGTTCAATGTCCTAGAATTAATTAGTCTTTTGCATCATTAACTCCACCATCTCCAGCAACCATAGCCCTGTCCCACACCCGCGCGCCCACGCACACACAAACTCGTACAGTAACAAGCTCACACACACACGAGCGTTTGCCTTCTGTGAGGAACTGCATAAACTCGCGGCTTCATCCCACGTTTGGGCCATCTCTTTGCAGGGATGTGAAGTATTTTACAATGATATCATTACATCACATAATGTTATTATATTCATTGGAAAGAAGAAATAAATCCTGGTCTTCTGCTATCAAACGCAAAACTCAAAGGACGTTCTGATAAGAGCGTTTCCACGACCATACGACCGAGAAACTCCAATACCAGACAGGCCTATACTCCACTATAACGTTCGACAATTCACTGACATCCGAAATGGAAAGTTCTTTTAGTTCGCTGAAAACTTTGCTTTACCTTTCGCCTTGGTATAATCGACGTTAAGAAGTGTGATACCTCCTTGCGTGCACAAAAACACATGTGAAAGTAAAAGCTATTTCCAGATATCAGCTTTTAATTGTATCGATGCCTTTGAATAGACATAATTCATTCAAACCAACCGAGGAAAACTCAAGATCTCGTTACACGTTTTCTGTCTTTTTTTTTTTCTCCATAATTATCATTAAAGGGGATGGCTAGTAACTGATCAGTGGGAATCAGTGGAAATGCTGGGAGATGATTGTTCCAATCCCTGTGGGATTCATTTAAGAGTACATTATATATCTATTGTTGTGTGAAAATAATTTGCTTCAGAATGGTCTCATATTCAAGAAATGTGCAGTTTAATTTTTTCCAGGTTAGCGTGCCTGGTCAGTGACGGGGCTTTAATCTGCACATTACTTGAATATGAGACCGTTCTGAAGCAAATAATTTTCACACAACAATAGATATATAATGTACTCTTCAATGAATCCCACAAGGATTGGAACAATCATCCCTCAGCATTCCCACTGATTCCTACTGATCAGTTACTAGCCATCCCGTTTAATATCTCCCCCCCCCCCCCCTCCTCCCTCTCTGTCACGGCAGGTGTCACAGTCGATCCGTTCCGGGTTCCGGGGGAACTGATATACCGGCCGAAACCAGTCGATTAGTTCCGCGGAACGAATATACCGCACAATAGGCAGTACGCAGAAACGTTCCGCAACCGCCGATCCTATCCGGGTTGTGCGAGTAGGCCTCATTAAAAACAAAATAATATCTGTTTATTGTGGATGTCTATACCCAATTAAAAAATCTAAGAAAGCTATTTCTTCATTTTTCAAATGATGTAAAGGACAATGTTATTTTTACGTTCTGATAATTTCCCTTTAAATAAATCATATTATAGCCTCGTACAAGTGGCGCGAAGAAATGAATTACTGTAGGGCCTACAATGTATTAGCTAAACAGCATGCACAAATACGTACGAGTCGATCATCTCAGGGATTTGAGACTCACCTCCCTGATCATCTGGAGCCGTTGCACAGTGTGCGATTAGCCTTTATTTATAGACAAAACTTCAAAGAACAGTTCAACGAAAGAGCAGATAATACTATGGTTATAGGTCCTACATTTATAGGAGACTGCTTGAAGTGAGAAGGAAGAAAGAGGGAGGTTTTGCTGGTAGGGTACAGCAAGGATAAACATTTTTTTTTTTTCGGTGAGCTTTGTTCTGATAAGAAAATTATTGTTCAGCTGTACTTCAAAACAAAAACAAAAAAAGAATGTTGGTCTAATAGTCTGCAAACAAATTGTTAATGTGTATGCAGGGGATTAAAATGGAGCTATGCATGTGGATTTCATTTCATTTATTTATTTCATTCTCATTTTTCTTTCAACAAAACATAACACAAAGTAATAGTCCAGTCAAAATATGAAATGACCCACAACTAATTGCAACAGAAACGATTCCACTTGCATTTGACCCGGAAGAGCTATTAAAATAACATATTAAAAGTTCCCTAAAATTCGAGTGGTGGATCAGTGTCTAATTTGCATAAATTCAAAATGGCCGCCATACAACCTATTTATGCCTATATCTCGGGATATATAACCCACAGAAAGTAAATTCCGGTGTCTAAACCTATGTTTTTTATGTCAAGGAATACAAATATGTTATCTTTATCAACTTTCAAGCATCCCTTTATATAGTTTTTACATATGTTTGCATATAATTACATACAAAATGGCCGCCATATTGCCTGTGCAAGCCCGTATCTTCGTATATCATTAATGTAGTATACACTCAGAATTAAGTCGCTATATATCTGGACTTAAAACCTGTAGAAAATAGATTCTGGTGTCTAAACCTATGGTTTTTAGGTCAGGAAATACAATTATGATACAAGCAGTAACTTTCAAGCTTCCCTTTATACATTTTTTGCATATATTTGCATTTAATTAAATGCAGATTGGCCGCCATTATAACTCCACAGGCTTATATCTCTATCTGTAAAAGGTACCCAGTGATGGTGTCTGTGGTCTTAATTTTACTGCTGAGAATCACTGATGTAGAATACGTTCCACTCAGGAATAATTACCTATATCTCACTAAAAATTTGCATAGCTATATTTAAGCATAAATCTATTCAAATTTTTATCGTGAATATAATTTCTGATACACGAATACGAGCTACAGAACGTTAATTGTACTGTAATTAATGCATCCAATATTTCAAGGGCAAAATTGTTAGAATTCCATTCACGACCTTAACGATTATCCTTACACCCAGTTTTATATTCTTGCATTGATTAAAAGTATTGTACTACATTAAACTCACATTTTCTTGAGATAAAGCCTCAGAACAGAAAACAACTGTAAGTAGCATCAAATAGAACATATCTTTATTTAACTATAATCTCAACTTAGCTTCCAAAGTGTGCTCAATAGGTACACAACAGTAAAGTCTCAAATTATGTAGTAGGAATCGTTAAAAAGATTTTTATGATTGCATGATATTTAATGTATTATATCGTGTAATTTTACCCTCATGTTTACTGCTTATACTTGTGTCTATGTTGCAATACTTTTTTTTTTTAGGCCAAAGGGGGGGGGGGGAGGGGAAAGTCATCAAGATCATGATTATCCATAAGCTACTCTACAAAAGTAGAGTATTGTTCAAATAGACGCCATGTCCAAAAAGTCCCAGAACCCCCAAATTAAGGGATTTATCATTAAAAAAAAAAAACCCTCTCACACACACACACACACACACACAAGTAGAACCAGTTATAACAGAGCTAGGTAAAAAGTACAAAGATGAATATCTTGGAGACTGCATAGTTTCGCAGTTTTATCTTCCTTCTTTTCAAAATTTTACACATTATATATATATATATATATATATGGTACCAGTACAGAAAATATGACGAAGTAGGGTGGTAATGCATTTCAGTCCAGCAGTGCTAGTTATTCAGACCAAATTTTCGACGAATACATTCGTCTTTCTTCAGAATCGCCATTGTCGACCTTCAGGAAGACAAATATATTCGTCGAAAATTTGGTCTGAATAACTAGCACTGTTGGACTGAAATGCATCACCAGTCTACTTCGTCATCATATATATATATATATATATATATATATATATATATACATATATACATATATATATATATATATATATATATTTTTTTTTTTTTTTTTTTTACGTGTGGGCACTAATGTCCCCATCTGTATCTAGAGTTGCTGCTTTTATAAAACCAGAAGAGCATCGAGTAAATACATCAGTGAGTGTATTAGCATACTTTCAAGATGGCAGATGCAGGGGTGACCTCCTTGGGGCTAGTGCCAAATAGGTACCAATTTTCACTCTTTCATCTTCAAAAAAAAAACTGTTCAATTTGTTATCAAACTTGGCTGGTAGAATATTGGTATATAAAATGGGAA
Organism: Diadema setosum; assembly: GCF_964275005.1. Lineage (NCBI taxonomy): Eukaryota > Metazoa > Echinodermata > Echinoidea > Diadematoida > Diadematidae > Diadema > Diadema setosum. The sequence continues at coordinate 5,511,998 of NC_092699.1, forward strand.
CCATCCCCCGGCCACAGAATGCCCAAAGGCACCTCAAATTTGATCTAGGTGCGGCCACCTTTGGGCTGGGACCAAATTATTGGAGGCCACTTTTGATTTTTGATCCTCCTTTTGAAAACACATGGTCAAATTTGCAACAAACTTAGTACTGTAAGTGCATTTATCGCTAGTGTCATGCATATATGGACATCATGCCTCCCTGGGCCCTGGAGGTCCCTATAGGCTTCCAGATATGGCCCTACAGTTTCCCAACGTCTTCCAATCTCCTTTCTCCCAAGTAATAGTCTGTAAACATGCAAGGAAGGGGAACTTGAGATGCTCGGAGAGGGCTGGACCCCTGGGTCTTTTATTCAGAAAGTGAGTGAGTGACATGGTACCCTGATATGACAAGATCGTCATCTAATGTCCAAACTCATGAAACTTTTGTAGAGTAGCTTATGGATATAAGCTACTCTTAATTTGAATAGATTTATGTATGAATATACGCAAATTTTTAGTGAAATATAGGTAATTATTCCTGAGTGGAAGGTATTCTACATCAGTGATTCTCAGCAGTTAAATTAAGACCACAGACACCAACACTGGGTACCTTTTACAAATGGAGATATAAGCCTGTAGAGGCATTGTGGCGGCTTTTTTGCATTTAATTAAATGCAAATATATGCAGAAAATGTATAAAGGGAAGCTTGAAAGTTACTGCTTATATGATAATTGTATTACTTGACATAAAAAACAAAGGTTTAGACACAAGAATCTATTTTCTGCGGGTTTTATGTCCAGATATATAGCGACTTATTCCCGAGTGTACTACATTACTAAGATACCTGCTTGTACAGGCAATATGGCGGCCATTTTGTATGTAATTATATGCAAATATTTGCAAAAACTATATAAAGGGATGCTTGAAAGTTGATAAAGATAACATATCTGTATTCCTTGACCTATAAAACATAGGTTTAGACACCGGAATTTACTTTCTGTGGGTTATATATCCCGAGATATAGGCATAAATAGGTTGTATGGCGGCCATTTTGAATTTATGCAAATTAGACACTGATCCACCACTCGAATTTTAGGGAACTTTTAATATGTTATTTTAATAGCTCCTCCGGTTCATATGCAAGTGGAATCGTTTCTGTTGCAATTAGTTGTGGGTTAACCCACTTTTTGTCGTATTTTGACTGGACTAAAATCAAAAATGTAATCATAAGCAAATATACACTACAAAGTATGACATTCAATGGTAATTAAAAAACTAATAAAGATATGCACACATACTGGAATAACAAAGTTATGTTTGCAGGGTAAAAATGAGAACTAAGAGGTCCACTAAAAAGCATTGCTTGTAGATTTTAGACCACTCTAAAATATCTCCAAAAATACTTATTATAATTACAAGTACGTAATCATGTATAATGCAAAAAATAAGACAAAATAAAACAAACAACAGAGACACAACAACGTGACATGACTAAACTTGAGGGGAATTTACGAATGAAAGGATTAGAGCAAAAACAAAATTAAAGGAAGAAGGAGAGAAAGTGAGAGAGAGAATGCCTACACGCTGAACAGGATAAACGGAAGAGGAGATTTATTGATTGATTACTCACATTGTCCACTCTGGAAATTCTTTATACATTCAATTCATCACAGGTACACCACAATCAGACATGTCATAGAGTACAAAATGAAACTCACTCACATTAACATACAGTAACGTATGCACCATAATAACATAATACATTAACCCGACATTTACAACTACATGTATTCCACTCATAGATTTATTTGATAATATCCTTTCATATATCATCATTATACACCAAACAATATATCACCTACATATCCGAATACATCTGTATAATTCATAATTCATACATTCATATATATATATATGATAATAATAATTACCATGGCAGCGCCTTATCAAAATAACACCAAATGTGGCTTGCATGTACACCTGTAAATCATTACATATTCCAAGTTTAAAATTACATAACTTAAATACTGTGGGAGTAAAAACAAAACAAAACAAAACAAAAAACAAAAATTACCATAACAACGATTTCTCTATCAAACACACACGAGAAACATGACAGTCACCCAAACTCTCTGGATATGCGGGAGTAAAATAATAATGATAATAATAAATACACCAAAAACTAATCATTACAACTTATACTCTAGTATTATACGTGTGAATGGAATCCGGGACAAATGCACTTCTAAAACGGGTACGCTTTGTGCGAGGAGGACAGAGTCTGATACCTGATCTGTTCAGGCAATAGTAACCGTACAGACGGTGTGTTAAATCGGTCATTATCTTGTTTACCTTGACCATCATTCTTTCCACGTGTAAATCCTGTACCACTGGTAATTCCAACCCAATGATATTTTGCCACTTTCGCGGTCTATCGATTCTATAGCCTTGTCCTTTTGTGTAAGATTGCCATAAAAACAAAATCAAGCTATGCGTGACGATAGATTTGATAAAGGAATTGTAGAAAAGAACCATCAGTGTTCTATTCAGCCTCAGTTTGCTCAATTATTGCCTGATGATTGAGGATGTATTTCGGACAGCAGCTGGTGACTCCATGCAGCTGTGGAAAAATTATGGAAATGAAATGCCTAAATTCATTACTTTATAATGTGATTTTTTCATTGCGTTAGGGTGTTACCGATGATGAATCTTTATTTGCTGTAACCTATATAGATAATGAAAAATAAATATCTGAGCCAGAATTTAAGAAAAAAAAAACGCTTTAGAGTATAATAATGGAGATTTTTTTTTTTCAGAACTGAAGAAATTTCAAAATCTAGAGCCAGTGTATATAAATGCATTCTGAGCTAAAGGTTCTCAAAAGGGGTAGATGAAATTCAGACCGCCTAGGTGTAAAGGATGATCATGAAACCATCGATTTCGTGGAAACATTGAATTAAAACTACTGGGGAGAACATTTGTGTTGTATAGATGAACATGAATTGACCCAGTTGAAAAAGAAACAAATCTTTAATTTTTCAAATCTTATATTTTTTTATGAATAATGAATCCGAGTGGCGAAACCCCACAGATAATACGAAGTAGGGCCTATATTTTTGCAATAACAATAATTTATCTAATAAAATTTGATGGGCGCTGCCCCATGCTAAAATTTCGTATTTGAGATAAGGTAATTTTATCAAAGAAAATACAATGTTAACACAGAAGACATTGGAATGCGATATCAATATTACGCTAATCATTTTACTTCTTTTAATAACATGAGGCCTCCACGAAAGTTTTTCATCTTCTCTGATACCAAGAAAGCTTACATAGGATACACGATCTAATCGAGTATCATCAAAATAATTTCTGTGCTTAATATTTATAAGGATTTACTAAAAAGTGTATACTAGTACTTAATTTTCTGAAGGGTTTATGAAGATCTTATCCACTGAGTTACTTTTTTTTCAAATCAGAGTTGACGGTGTCTACGAGAGTAACTGGGTTTTGATGAGAAAAAAAAAACCCACATTTGAATCATCATCAAAATGCATAAATGAGAATATGTCAGATGATTTGTAGAAGTCATTAATATAAACTATGAAAAGCAAAGCACCTAATTTATATTACCCTGAGGGACGCCACATTTAATATATTGAAACTTGAGTTATTCTCGTTCAGAGAATATTGTTTTTCGGTTCTCCTGAACCACTCCAAGGACTTCTCCCGTATGCCGTGATGAGACAAAATGGATTAAAATTTCTTTATCTTAAGCTGTTGATTTAAAGTTATTATAACTCGAGATAAATAACATTTTCCTTTGCTTACTTTTCTCCTTATTTTTCTCCTTTGCACTCTCAATCTCTTCTTTATTTTTCATTTTTAATTCTATGAGTTTTTTTCTCTCTTTGTTAGCCTACCGCTTTTACCCTTTTTACTTTTTATTTATAAAGATTCAATTTTGGGTACATTAAGCCATATTTCTGTCTGTTTCCTGTCAATTCATGTTACATGTAGTTTACTATATATAGCTGTTTTTCATTTTCTTATCTCTTTCAATTTCTGTCTATCCCATTGCCACTCTTGGCTTCACACCTTTTACATGTGCATGTAATATGTATTTCCATTAAAGATGTATGTACATAATTTTATATGAATGAAACTTAATGTTTACGAAGAGAAAATGTAACTTTTTTGTGGACCACCAGATTTCGGACATAGGTGCACTGTTTGGATATTCAAGTTATGGTATCACTAGAAATCAGAAAATTTACGTGAGTTTGTGATACCCCATATTTTGCATGCACTCTAATTTCTTTCAAGGGGAGGGCTAGTAACTGATCAATGGGAATCAGTGGGAATGCTCGGGGATGATTGTTCCAATTCTAGTGGGATTCATTAAAGAGTCCGTATGAAAATCATTTGCTTCAGAACGGTCTCATATTCAAGTAATGTGTTGTTTAATTCCCCGTCACTGGATACAGGCATGCTAACCCGGAAACATTAAACTGCACATTACTTGAATATGAGACCATTATGAAGCAAATAATTTTCACAGAACAAAAAAAATGTACTCTTAAATGAATCCCCCAAGGATTGGAACAATCATCCCCCAGCATTCCCACTGATTCCAATGATCAGTTATTAGCCATCCCCTTTCAATAACAGACGATTTTTTTTTTTTGGGGGGGGGGGGGGGGCGGTCCCTATCATGAAAAGGGAAGACATTCAAGATTGAACAGATGGTACAGTATTGACTATAATATGGTGTTCAGAACAAACATAATAATGAGTAACCTGTAATACTAAACAGCATTCAATTCTTTTAGAATTCAGGTTCATTTTACACAAATTAGCTTCAAATTGCTGAGATATATGTAGCTACAGTGCGTATAAAAAAAGCAACAAGATTTAATTTCGAATTTGTGAAGATGGTGTTTACTTTACTCCAAAGTAAGTAGCAACATCATAAAGCCATATATCTCCTCTTTTCAATGACATCCAATTTTTCCATTTCCAATGGTGTGGGGAAATGCAATTCACTCATAATTAGATCCCCTTCTCCGAATTCAGAAGCGTGCAATAAGAATCATAAACCACGCTGGATATTCTACTCATACCAACTGTTTTGTTTTGTTTTGTTTTTTCATCAAAACAGATTTCTGAAAATTCCAGACCTATTTTATTACAATCTCGGAATTTTCATGTATAAACTAACAACTAATTACCATCTGTTTTTATCCACATGTTCAAAAGGAACACTGTTATCCCACTTGCAAGAGTGACGCCTATATATAATATCACCTTCCCCGTACTTTTTTTTTCTTTTTTTGCAAAGAAAACAATTATATTTACTGGACCCAGATATTGGAATGACCTCCCTCAAGATATTACTTCTTCTTTGTCTTTATTCACCTTCAAACGCAAATTAAAACAGATATTACTTAGTGCATACACACTTCCGAGTGTTTAGCAACTTTTTTATACTCCCAGTCTTTTGTCCTTGTCCGCAGCTTCAAGTACATTTTTTAATACATAGCATTCCTTTTCAAACACCGCGAGATCCGTATACATTCTGGCTTGTGATTACTTTATCCTTTATCGATTTTTGTACTGATATAATTTTAGTTGGCCAAGACAAACATATCCGTTCTCCGAATAATATATGCCTATGAATTAGGGAACCGTATAGTTTTACAAGCGTTAAAGCTTTGTATGTAGGCCCCATCATATTTCTGATACTTATTTGTGATATCTTCATATGATATGACCATATACATTTGTGTCAAGAATGTTTTTTTCTTCTTCTTCTTCAATCAAAAGAACACGATTCTTGTTTTATTGTCACGAATTTTGTAATCTCATCATTGAGGAAATGGAAATATGAAATTTGAACTGAACATCTTATTCATTCTTACACGGTCATGGATGGCTGAGTAATCATTCTTTTAGGACAATGGGTCAAGTTGGACTTGGGACCAAGTTTCAGTTATGAGACCAGCAAAAATCCTTTTCAATTCACTTTTTTTTTTTTAATGTACAGACTGGTGAGACATACCTAGGGCCCCTCTTCTTTGCAACGAAAATGGATGCTTACAAATTTTAGATGAACATGTGATTCCTGAATTAATGGAAAATTTTCCTGTGCAACAAAGGGATGTGTTCAGACGCCTATGGTGGGCACAGGATGGTGCACCAGCCCATCGACTTGTTGCAGTAAGAAACAGATTGGCTGAGGTATTTGGAAATCGGGCGATTGCCTTGTATCATGATGTGGATTGGCCACCAGAATCTCTGGATCTGACTTCTTGCGATTTGTTTTTTCTTTGGGGTTTTTTCAAGAGCAAAGTGTTCATTATCCCTCAACCTGACATTGCAAAGAGACAAAGAATCACTGATGAATTTAAAGCTCTACGCCATCAAGCCACAATGATTCGCAGAGCTGTGCGTGAGATGTAGAAAAGAGCTAATCTTTGTGTGGGAAGGAATGGTGGCCATGTTGAGGGGCATGGGATGTAATGTTAAAAAGAGATATCCGGAAAAAAAAAACAGTGGTAAGTTGTGATTATTAATTTCATTATTCCATTTGTTAAGTTAATTTCTGATAAGGTGCATTGGTTCTTGCAGTGTCTAAACTTGGTCCCAAGTCCAATTTACCCCGCAAGTTGTCTAAAAAGAATGATTACTTCGCCATCCATGACCATGTATGCATAAATATCATTTTGAAGAGGAGTATTTGCTGCTACTCACTTTGGTGTAAAGTTAACACAATCTTCACAAATTTGAAATCAAATCTTGTTGCGTGTTTTTTTTTTTTATACGTACTGTATAAACAAAGAGACCCTAATTAAAGGATTGACCCACCTTATCTGCCCACTACACATGTATTTTTTTTTCAGTCCAAACCGATTTTGTATAATGAACTTTCAATTTCTCTTAGAATCGTATGCTCTCTATTTCAAATGTGCTTTCTGATTATCTTGCAAAACGTTAAATTTTCAATCGCCCATCTCAACCAAAACTATACTGTATCTCTTTAGAATACCTTGCCTGTTTGAAGTAATCTCTGTGTACAGATAGACCGCCTCCCCAAAAGAGAAAAAAAAAACCACATACTCACATACACACACACATTCATATGCACATACACACGGACACAAGATATAATAAAGACAACTGAACACACAAAAACAGAATTCATCCCGTCATTCTTAGTTGTTACAACTGAAAAAAATAATGAACCAAACGAACGTGCATGTATGACGTTGGCGATTACATTGGTCGTTTTAAAAATATCGCACTAAAATGATTAGGTTAGTAAATTAGACTCTGTGCCCTGAAAATAGACATTAAAATGAAGGTGGACTATTTGAGCTCATAGTATGTTTAATATGAAGCTCCTTGTATAACAGAAGTTAACATGAAGCATGCCGAACATTCCAATTACAGTAACTCATTCGATCATTCTGTTCAAAATGATTCAAATCAGAGATAGGTTGGCATGATCAACGTCACATCGTGCAGAACTCTACAGAGCAGAGTTCTGTGACTGTACCATGGCCACCATGACGACGAAAGAGATAAGGGAGGGGGAGAGGGGCAAAAAGGGAATCGCTTTGTAGTCCGGGTTTCAAATTGGCAACTTTATTCGGTTGGCTGGTCAGAGAGATTTGGAGAAGTTCATTTGCTGTAGAGGGAGACTGGAAGAGTACATTTTACTGAAGGGGTGTTTCCCCATTACCACTTTGTATACATTGTACGGTATAGACCCGGATCGAATCGGCGGTGGGGGATCTTATCGGCGGTGAGGCAAAAATCCCGCCGATTGGATCTGGGGGATCTGATATACCGGCCAAAGTCCGCCGATAAGTTCCGGCGGAACTTATCGACTGGCCGGAACGGATCGCCTGTGACACAGGCGTGGGTCCTTATGTTTGACCATCCAACGTGAAGTAGAGACCAGCCATCAAAGCCGATTGATTAAACACATTTCTGTTTTTCTTTCCCTATTCAACAGATTGGTGGCAAGAGCGAGACGCCTCAAGCCATTCGGGACATCTGCACTTAATTTGGGGTGAAAAAGAAACAGAATTTTTCTCTTTCTACGTATGTATTTTATTCGAGTTTCCAGAAAGAAAAAGGGGGGGGGGGGGGCTGGTAGGTGGGGTATTCTATGGTAGCATGGGAAAATCGAGGGGAGAATAAAGAAGCTAATTTTGGTCAATGAAAACGCTGGAGAGGATTATTACAGGAGAAAAAAATAATATCATCATGTAAAAAGAAGAAGAAAAAAAAAAAAGGAAGCGCCAGAACGAACGGTACCCTATCATCAGCGGTTTTCAACGGCACGTGTGCAATTGTATCTACTCCGTGTGCCCTCACCAAGCAAGCATTTTATTTCGTTCAATAAAAACATTAACTTTCTGGGCTTTCACATAAAATTTAAATTAAAGCAAAAAAAAAAATGAACGCAGAAGCTTGAAAAGGTCATCCCTGAATAAAGAACAATCCAACTACTTCCTCTCGAGCGCGTCAGATCGATAAATTTTCTCTGTCCTCCCCTCGACCCCCCCCCCCCTCTCTCTCTCTCTCTCTCTCTCTCTCTTACGCTGATGAGCTGAATAGACAAGACAGGTCATTTATCAGACTCGTCTGTGATTTATTTGCTCTGATGCATCAAATCATACTAATAACTGTTTGGTTTAAGATCTGCCTTATTCTACGATTGTCAGTACCATGTACATTATTATTTTATTTATTTATTTATTTATTTATTTATTTAGTTAGTTAGTTAGTTAATTATTTATTCATTTATTTATTTATTTATTTACCTATCATTTTATTTAATTATTTATTTATTAATTTATGTATTTATTTATTTTGAATCACGAGCAGCATAAATAACGAACCTTTGGAATCATGCCACAAGATATTCGGATTAACAACCCCTTTTTCTTTTTTCTTTTTCGGATTAACGAACATCTAGGTCAGCCCAGTTAGGGGTCCAACACGAAATTTATCTGTTTCGGAATAACGAGCCTTCGGAAATACCATCACCACCCCTTTTGACAATAATTATTAATTTATGTGTTTTGGAATAACGAGCCTTCGGATATACCATCACCACCCCTTTTGACAATAATTATTATTACCAACATTTTACGATCACTATGCCAGCTAATTTCGCTTCCGCTGTTTGCACTCGTCACTTCCGTATTATTTTTTCTCACGAGCATCACGGAAGCGTAAGAACCAAACGCGCTCTCATGACAACTTTAGAAATGCGTCCTTTTCTGTTCGGTTGTCCCTTTCGATTCATTTGAGTTTCGTTTCTCTCGTAAACTTCACTGAACGGTAATCTATCCAAATTTCATCCAAATTCGAGCAGATGGTTTTTTGAGTACCTTCTGATGCATTCAATATCCTTTTTCGCCCACGGAGAAAACGGAACAAGAAGATCAAAAAAGGAATAATTACCCATAAATCTTTTTCTCTCGGACGGCTATTCTTAAAACGCCCTTGCTCTAGCGCGTCCTATGGCGCAGATGACGAAGAAATCGGAAGTAATTATGTCGATGGCGTGTGTTGGGCGGACGCCGATGGGCCCTGGAAAGCCGGTGAGATTTCCGAGAACAATTGGAGTATCACTTTTACGATCCCGGCCAGTCAAGTGTTCCTCCTCTACCCGCCCGTTGAAAATCGTGCCCCGCCTGTACCTACTTTCGTTTCACACGGTGGCGCGTGATTTCCGAGATGACCAAATTCCAGGCAGCTGGGCCGCCGAGGAAGGGATGGGGCTTCCTCCGAACTCGCTTTCTACGCCAATTCCCTCCCTTACACCAGGGAGGTGGCCTCCCTGCTTACACGCCATCTCATTTCTCCAACAAAATTAAAGGGGAAGTAAACGGATCCCCTTTCTCTCCTTCCCTTTCTTTCTTTTCATGGAATGCTTTTAATGACTTTAATGACCGCTGTCCATTGAGACTAAGAGGCAAGCCAAAGAAGAAACTTGCGAAATCTGTCTCTAGACGAAGAAATGAATCATTATGACGTAGAGGAGGCGGAAGAAGAGAGGAATGTGACTCTAATTCACCCCCAAGAGTATTGCTTTCCCCTGGGAACATGTAAATCTCACTCTACTTAATCTTTTCATGGAGCTAATAATCTCTTCGTGGAAATATGACACACACACACACACACACACACACACACACACGCATACACACACGCACACACACACGCACACTTTTTTGTTTTGTACTCTTTATTTGAATTTCATCGATATCAGGCCCATGTTTACAATGAAATTAATGTGAAAAAAATTAAACAGCTGTATTCTTCTCTCTTGTGCTGCTAAATCATATCACACACACAAAAAACAAACAAACAAAAACAAAAACAAAACAAAAAAGAAGAGACAAGCTGTTTTAAACTTTTATGTTTTATGCTAAGGATTTCCATGATTTCAACATCATAAGAACGGTTGGATTGAGCACGAAAAGCAGGTGGAGAGGTCATGATTATTCATGTTTTATGTATTCACAATGAGGAAGTAATGTCTTCTCATAAAAAAAACCTTCAAACAATAATATTGCCACGAGAAATGGCATTAGAAATATCTTATTTCATTATGCGATAAAACTACACATAATCAGAAAAGCATCCTACAACCGTTTTGCTGTATGTAAGTTATGATCAAGACTGATCTTTGCTTTTTGATTTTGATTTATGACATTTTTCGTATGTTGACTGCAATACTCCCTGATCACCATCCAGGATGATACTGAATCTAATGATTGATTAATTTCATCTTATCATTATCTTCAATTCTATCTTGCATGATTTATATTCTACAGAAACGGACTCGCAGAATTACGTCACCTATGCCTACTCCAATCACTCCAATTGATATAATCTTTCAAAGATGTTACGGATTTTCACTTATGAGAGTATCCTGTCAAAACGACAGCAAACAAACAATAAACATAATGCATATAGAATATGATTATGTGCCTCGACTAACGCTTGTTCTTCCTTCTGCAGGCGACAAACGCGAAGACCACTGAATACCTTCACGTTGCACAATGGTGTTACAAAGTAGTCGAGTGTACCTAATCCATCGCTTCTCAGTCTTTCCCCCTCCCCCTTTTAAGAAAAGAAACGAAACCATTGTCTGATGGATTGTATTTGCTCTGCCCCAGAGAACAATTTTAGCCATTCTCTGTCCCAGAGTGCTGTTTTGTTGGCTAAAGCGCATTTTCTTTCAGTTTTGGTTGACCTACTGAAAGTAAAGTCTTGCGTGGGGATTCCTTCATCTCCCAACTTTCTATAAAACGTCCTTTCGTTTTCAAATATCCACACGCGGTGGAAGTGAGGCGGATTGGTGGAGTTTCATTACAATGAAGGGCTCGATAATGAACTTAATAGCTCTTCGTATTGTTGAACTCTCAACTCAAATTAACCCCCTTCCTTGTTCTCTCATTGTGGTCTTTGATGACAGCTTTCCGTTTCTCAGCGAATTATTCGGCATCCATTTTTGAGATGGAAAGAGCCTAAAGTGGCCTTCTATAACGCTTTAGGCTGCAATAATCCGTTTAACTCGTGGTAAAAGGGGTAGAGGTAGAGGGCTGTTTTAATCTCACTTAGTGATCAAGAGGAAGGGGTTGGACAACGTTTGATTAGCTACTTTTGTTCTCTTTCGGCTTCGATATAATTCTTTACAATGTGTAGGTGATTCAAAACGAGCTCTTTTTAATCTAAGTAGGAACGGCCATTTCATGTTCACGCACCATCAGCGTACTTTAATAGTTGATTAATGTTTGAATGAACGCTATCCATCAAGCATACAATTGTCTTGAGTTTATCAAACGCGATCAAGCGACAGGTCTTTCCGTCGCATCACGCGTAATCCGGGACTTCCACGGGCTACCTGAATGCCGTAAATGAAGTATTTCACTCGAAGCTTGGAATAATGAAAACGGAATTTCTTGAGTGTTGGCGATGAGAACAGTAACAATGTGCTAAGTAATACTCTTGTCCTTCCCAGTCTTATCAGTGAGTTGGACATCTGCCTCCCCGGTCTTTCCGTGGCCAAATGAAGTATGTTAATCGTGGTAGTTGTCTCTCGAAATCCACTGTAAAATCCAATGACAATGTGCTCGCGAAATTTTCGTTGATACTGCATGAGATGTATGTTACAGGGTATGATTTTAGTGATCTAATGCAGTGTAAATAAAAGTCACTTCTTCACTTGACTCTGTCGTCATCCCGAAATGCGCATTCACCGTTTGTATCTGTGTTCAGAAGGCACATACACCTCGCTCATAAATGCATATTTAGTATATAATTATCTCTACGATGCACTTGCACCTCCTGTTTTAACGAACTAAATTACGATTAGATTTTCCAAGAATGTTGCACATTCAAGCTTTTCCTTTTTGTTTCAACCCATTCAGTCTCATCTGTACATAATATATTTTTCATTGATTATGATAATTCTGTATTATATTCATGTTTATTATGCATTCAAATGCAGCCTTAGTTTTGTATTTTGTATAATATATTTTCTGTGTAAAATATGTTCATTGAAAAGTTGCAGAAACCAATAAATTTAAACGAAAATATGATCAATTTTCAAAGGGCAACACCCGAGGGACTGTCATGAAACTGGGAAATGTGTTTGTTCTGTGTGTGTTTTGTAATCTTTTCGTTTTGTTCCTTGGTATTTGTATTCATTTATACATCAAAAGAAGAAAAAAAAACCCATAAAAATGAGATTAAGCAGTGAACGTGAAACACTCTCGTGAGAACTTGATTTTGTGTGTGTGTGTGTGTGTGTGTGTGTGTGTGCGTGTGTGTGTGTGTGTGTGTGTGTGTTGGACATCACTTAAAGGACAAGTTCACCTTCACAGACATATGGGTTGAGTGAATGCAGCAATATTAGTAGAACACATCAGTGAGAGTTTGAGGAAAATCGGACAATCTGTTCAAAAGTTATGAATTTTTGATGTTTCTGCTCACTCAAGGCTGGATGAGAAGACTACTATAGCTTGTGATGTCACATGAGTACAACGATATAAAGAAAGAATAAAGAAAATTCAACATATTTTCACTTTTCTTGAGTAACAAAAGAACACTTGATTTCTCTTTTTCAGAAGGCAGGGGGAATAATATTACCTTTAACATATGTCAGTACCTTTAACATATGTCAGTATCAAGTCGAAGAAATGTGCACTTTTATTAAAAAAGTAAAGTTTTGTGAAATTCTCTTTTTATTTTCTTTATATGGTTGTACGCATACGACATCATACACTGTAGTAGTCTTCTCATCCAGCAGTGACTACGCAGATACTTTAAAAATTCATAACTTTTGAACGAATTGTCGGATTTTCCTCAAACTCTCACTGATGTGTTCTACTAATATTGCTGCATTCACTCAACCCACATGTCTATGAAGGTGAACTTGTCCTTTAAGCGACATCACAAAATTAGCGAGAAATGATGATGAAGAAAACGAGAAAGAAAAACCCAAGTGGAGAACATGAAGAATGTACCATGATTACAATGAGAAAGATGATGATGATGATGATGATGATGATGATGAAGATGACGTTGATGATGATGATGCTGTTACTTGCCAGAGCCTTTCTTTTAATCAAACCTCTTCGCGGTCTGAAACGCAACTAACAAAATAAGGATTACACGTTACCCCAGAAGCGTGGCCATCTACAGTAGTGAAGTGCTTTCAGTCGTAAGCGAAGATGATAGTGAACTTAATCACACTCGTGTCGCTAAGCCTAATTCGGATGAGCTCCAAGTTAAATTACTTTCCTTTTAGCTGGCACCTACCCTCTTCATACCTATCCTTACAACTTTGTTGCGAACGGCCATCCTGCCCCTATAAAGCGAAAGAAAGAGAAAGAAGCAAATCGAAAGTAAACACTTTTAATGTCGGAAGGCGTAGGTCTTTGTCCACTAAATGTTGAGGTAGCAGAACCCTGCCACCCATTCAGAAAGTTAATGAACACTCGATTATACTTAAGCGTCTGTAGTTTGTCTCGTAAGCGAAGTAAACAGAGTATCGGCGGGTTTGAAGTTGTGTGTGCCTTGAAGCGTGCCGATTGCACCTTTTGTTTTGAGGACTTCAACCCATTACGAGCTCCAGGTACATAGATGGGTTCATTCTCCGGGACTGTTTATTTCGGTGTTTATTAGTTTCAAAGGTTTCGTGCCAACTCTTCAAGAAATAAAGTGAAGCGCCTCCCATCTTGACTTTCCCTGTCGAGTAAAAAACAAACCCCAAAACAAACAAACAAAAAAGATGTTCGATTATACTGGACAGCACTTAAGTGCCGGGAGTTTGTTTTTAAATCTCTGCAGTCAAGTTCAGGCAATAAATGCAGAATAGGCAGCCATACGGTTTCAGCGGCTACTGGACAATTATTACAGCACAAGTTTGTCTAGATTGGAGAGATGAGGAGGGGATATGATGGTCGGGGATGCTGGTTTATGTGGTTGTAGTTTTTTGTTTGTTTTCTATTCATAACCAAGTCTACGAAATGGTAACATTTACTCACTACATCTTCTAATATTTACACATATTTCGGGAATCAAAATTGGGTACTACCTGTACAGGGATTAGGCCTGCAAACCATGTATGCCGAAATATAGTTCTTTTCATTTTAGCACTATAATTTGTTTATGAAAATGCCTGCCACGTTGATGCTAAAATCACTGATGCGATTTGAAATAATGGGGTTCATTCATAAGCGTTAATTTTGTTTACAGATTTGAAGTCGTATGCTCGCATCTTCCGTAAGGAAAATGATATCAGAGCATGTTTTGCGATCACGTTGTCATATTATGTTGACAATTAAAACCTGTTCAAATAATGCGTGACCGAACTTTTAAAAACTTTACGATCTCCTCTTGGGTTTACATATCGTTAGCTCACTGGTTAATTTGGAAATTGCTTCACATAACATGCTTTATCCTAATGTCATTTGGATTAGATTTTATTTTCCAGGAAACTCGAATGACTGAAAAAAAAATGTGACAATTATATACTAATCAGTTTGATGACTGAAATTGAGAGTTAGCGAGATGTCCTTACAGGCGGGCAGTACAATCATGTTCTGGCAATCTTGATAAGTTTGCCGCAAAATTCCACGTCATGAATTTGAAAGTCAAATAAACCTTGTATTTTGTTTTGCCAAAATCGATAGTTATTGGCATGAAAAGAGTTATTTTTGTTCATAAAGACAGTGTGCCTATATATCTCTAAAACCTTTGAAAATGGAGGTTGAATGTTTCTCATTTCGATATAGTGAGCGAATTTATACGGTGTGTTATGGCATGGCATGTACCTATTACTGCATAGGGATGCTCCTGTTAAACAACGTGTGTCTTTTTTCAAAGATTTTTCTTTTATGGCGACTTTTCTGTCATGTTTTGTTGTTCTTGTTGTTTGTTCGTTAGATAGATACTTTATTTTCTGCAAATCAATATACATAAGTTACATAATCATGAACATGTAGGAAATATACAAAGTAAATTTAACACAGAGTCGTTTGACTTGCATAAACAACGATATGAAAGGAAGGTAATGATATAATACACAGCATGCATGTCTTTGCAGCAGGGATTACAATAACAATTGTAGTTAAGGAGCGATTATGCAGAGGGCCGCCATTACAAGCATTTGCCTGAAAAGATGGCCGGCCCGAGGAAAAGGTAGGGACAAACTAGATTCGTATAACAATACAAATTCTGCTGCGAAGATAGCAGGGGAAAATAAACTCTGATGTGTGATGGTGGTGAATGTGTGTACAGGTGCTTCAAAGTGCACAAGGGCAGATAGGCTGAAATTTAGAATAATAGAATTGGTCTGCTGGAAGAGGGAACGATATGCGATGTTGCTATCGGGAGACCAACATAATAGTCATATAAATTATTTGTTTTTAGTTCGTATTTGAAGTATATTGTAACAAAATGTGCTTCTTAAAGCTTGCTTCCAATGAAAACAGGGAGGCACACTGTTTCAACTCCCCAGGAAGAGTGTTCCATGTATCCAGACCGTGATGTCTAATCGACTTTTGAGCAAGTAAAAACTTTGGATTACTTAAATGAAAATCATGTTGTTGTTGTTGTTGTTGTTGTTGTTGTTGTTGTTGTTACCACAGAATCTGCACGTCCCCCAAATTGGATGTTTCAAGAGATTGCATTTGAAACATAATGTTTTGTGTGTAGGGATCATGATCATGCAGTCTTTGGAAATAGAATGAGCTGAATTGCACAAAATGATGTGGAATCAGTGCTCCTTATTAAAAGGAACCCGTAACATAATCCATATCAATGCTCCACTGACTGTGAAGGGTTGGCCAAATCCTCATAATATAATTGTAAAGTACTTCAGCGCTCGGGCACGCTTTCTTCTCACCTGTCCGCTCGATCAAATACGACAACTACGACAATGATTTCGGCGATTGATTGACAGAAAGATATTCGACATTATCATCAGCCAAAAGTTCTTAAGAGATTATCGTTCCATTAGCCAGATTACCCCTCCTTCCGGATTTCAGTTGCAAAGAAAAAAGAAAAGAAATGTGTGGGGACAATATTCAAATTCTTGTCTTTATTTCAATTATACGCTTTCGGATGAACACAAGGAGCCCAGGGAATTGCGGGGAATTATCCTGTCTTTTCTGTAAGTACAGTTATAATGGCATGTGAGGGGCAAGAAAGAGTTTGTGGATGGATGCGGTGATGTTCTGTACCAAATACGCCCTAAATCTTACGAATAAAGAAGAAACAAATCTTCTTCCCCTTAAAGCATTATAAGAATGAAGATGTTAAAGGCAAATTTTGTCACTTTGGATATTTGCGAAGGGACGCGCAACGACGCGCCCACATCCCTTTGCCATTTTTTTCTTACGCCATCTTTCTTTCTCTGTTTGTCGATGATCTTATCTCGTATTCAACTGAATGGAGTAGAAATAGCATCATCAACGATTATCTTTACCTAACATGGCCTATCAGTGGATTTCCTCTCTTCTTCTTCTTCTTTTTCTTCTTCTTGTGAAAATGGAAAAAATTGCTCTCTCTGTATACCATCCTGATTGACAGATACATTATTCAATGAATGAAATGAATTAGAGTGAATTGGCAAAAGTACTTTACTATTTTGTCAAAATAAAATGAGGCATGTCGCTGTCTTGGGGACTACATGAATATTATGAATCAAAATTTGTTTTTCTTTTTTTTTTCAATAACATAATTGATTGCATAATTTCCATGAGTGGCATGCAATGACTATCAGCTGACTGGAAAACTAATGTTGTATATACAGAAAACTAAAACTTTCAGGGAAGCCAGATCATTCTGTTGAAAATGCGTGTGGAGAATCAGGCCTATACATCTCAGTTGTACCATTTTCTCTCTCTCTTTTTTTTTTTTTTTTTTTTGGGGGGGGGGGGGGCAGCTTTGGGAGGGGAATTAAGGGAAGGTATCATTTTAGTTGTGTGAATATTGCTGCATCAGAACAGGAATGAATGTATAATTTCAAGCATAATGCTATTGCATTTCGCATTGGATACAATTCGTCTGAGCTTATTGCGGGTATTTTTTTTAACTTTCGAGCATAACAGCCGACCCATCATACGGACCCCTTAAGAATCACTCACTCCGTAACTCTAGAAGATATCATGTACATGTCCCCATGGTGCATTGTTCAAAGTTTCTAGTGCTCCACCCACAAGTACCAGAGGTGTTGGCACCAAACTCCCCCCTCCAGTTTCTGTTTTCCTCTATGCAACCGCTTTATTTCTATATGTCCGAGTTTTATCGCATAATGTGACAACAAGTTTTCACTTCAGGGAATGCTGTTGTGCAAAAAAGGGTCGAAAACTCTCCTAAATCTCTCTTAATGGGGGGTAAAACCTTTTTGGGGAATCCTCGCAGCTCACACCTGCACACTCCAACCATCAGAATGCCTTTCTTTCATCCGAGGTGTAAAACTGAACGCGGGAATCAAAAGAGCCGAGCTTTTAGCGCGGTTTGTCCATTCCGATAAGCATGCTAAGTCGGACGTAGTATTTGCGTATCGGCGACAAATACAGCTATAAGGACACACTTAGTGGAGGCTAATTGATTCCTTTTGGGGAAAAAAGATGAGAGAGAAATGTTGAGGAACAAATATTTGCACCCAACCAAGCATCCCATACGTAACAACTCGTACGTTTGTGCCGCGATTCCCTCGCTCTCTGCCTATTTCTGTCATGCCTGTATAATAAATTATTTCTGTTTCTCTCACCTCTCTCTCTCTCTCTCTCGCCGAAATGCTACATCATTGAAACTTCAAATCGTTACTGAATACTAGTAATCATTCGTTTGTCTCTATTGTCACGTACAACGTTGTATTACACATCGTGCTTCTTTGCTATTTATCTCTTTGCAGTCTTGAGGTACAACTTTCCATTACAGATTTTATCTTCAATTGCAATACTTTTCCAAGTTATGTGTCTTCATATTATGCATTATCTCATCCCCACTTTTGATTTCAAGAGGTCGATCTTTATGTTATCCTTAGAGTTAAACAGACATTTAAAGTGTGGATTTTCCAACACTGTGTAGAGAGACTCTATTTTCTTCCTTATATTGTAACCAACACTGTAAATCACGTCCTCTTCTCTCAGAGCGCTCATGTTCATTGTTATCATTAATAATCTATTTGTTAGCGTTCGTGATAAAACGCAAAAGACATGCGTCATCCACTAAGGCTGAACGGCGCGCAGCTGGCCGGCACGTGCTGTACCAAACGCCAGAGCGACGTTGCAGCCACGCGCGCACACTTCCGAGGCGCGTGGCGCTTCCCGAGCGCTGCAAAGTTCAAAAGGAGTATAATAATAGTTGTGTGATCGGGAATGCGGTTTCCTTGAAATAAGTATCACAGTGGGTTGAAATGGAGCGGAAGGGGACTCGATAATATTGTGAGTTTCTCTCAACCGCGTTGTTGTACTTCAATAAAAGGTGATGCAAGGTCAGAGAGTATATCCCGTCCGACCATCCAGTATGAAATTTTGATTCAATAGCTTTCGTTAATCAACTGACCTAAGTCGACTGTACTGATGGAAAGAGATTGAAAAACTTGATATAGATAAAGGGAGACAGAAGGAGATGGGGGGGGGGGTGAGAGAAAGGGGCATAAAAAACAGAGTGGCACGGCTTTATACGCATTTTTTTTTTTTTTTTTTTTTTTTACGTAGGGCCTATACAGTTTATATCAGAATCCTTGCCTCATTATATGTCATGCGTCCACTCAAATTAGAAACTTATAGACCTTTAAAGAAAAGAACCCCCCTCCCAAAAAAAAAAAAAAAAGAAACTGTTACGGAGCCTACGAAAACTTTTGGAATATGCCATGATTTCCACCATAACACAAGCATGATACAAAAGCAGTCCGCTCTCGTACTGACGACATTGAAGGTTCGCGTACTTGACGACGGGTGTGGCTAAATGTATACTGTACTGTAGATTTATTCTTGCAACAATAAAGCCACCATACAACAGAAATGACAGAAAACACAAGAGTAATTTCATATTGTGCATTTTATTCTAACCAAATTTATAAATGAATTACCAATTGCTGGTCTATTCAAACCTTCAAAGTAGGCCTACTACGAAACGATGTCTCTATAGTTTGAAAATTTTGAGCTACTGCATGATCCTTCGTTTTGTTTCGTTTTTTTTTTTTTTTTTAAGATACGAGAACGGATTTGTGAAGAACACAAAATGTTTCGAACTGAAAGCGAAGCTCTTTGTTTAATCATAATGGTATAGTAGTGTAGCACGTATAGTAGAAGTAGTAGTAGTAGTAGTGTGGAAAGTAGTAGTAGCAGGTAGTAGTAGTAGCAGCAGTAGTAGTAGTAGTAGTAGTAGTGTGGATAGTAGTAGTAGGTAGTAGTAGTAGCAGTAGTAGTAGTGGTAGTAGTAGTAGTGTGGATAGTAGTAGTAGGTAGTAGTAGTAGCAGTAGTAGTAGTGGTAGTAGTTAGTTGTAGTAGTATAGTAGAAGAAATAGTAATAATAGCGGTGAGTAGTAAAAGGCAAGTCTTATTACAGGCGGCTTATCATCATTAGCAGCAGCAGTATAGGAGGAGGAGAAAGTTGAGGAGGAATATAGTTATTAAAGGTACTGTTTACTATTGGGAGCAGTGATTAAAAAAAAAAAAATGTTCAAGATATCATGTTTGATGCATTCGTGTAGGTCAGTTGTATCACAAAACATCCTACCTTGTAAAAATTTCGCAATAAAGCCAAAATAATATGAGGAGATATCATTATTTTTCTCACTAAACCATAACTGTAGACGGTTTAGTCGGAAACATTTTTATCATAACTATTGATCACATTTTGTATATTTAACAATACATAACATTAATTATGCTGATTCAATTTTTTACATCGGTTGTTTCTATCTCAAACACACATTTTAGAACTATTGTGAGCACTAAATCTGGGGTTTTATTTTATCTGCAAAAAGTAGTAGCTACTTTGACAGAAGAACGGGTAAACTCTTGGTCAGTGGCGCATTTTAGAACTATTCTGAGCACTAAATCTGGGGTTTTGTTTCATCTGCAAAAAGTAGTACACTAAAGCTACTTTGTCAAGAAGAACGGGTAAACTCCTGGTCAGTGGCGAAAAAGTGTGCTTTCTTCCAGGTATGATGGCGGTCTACCAAAATTGATACAAAGACTCTTCACATCAGCAGCTTCGTTTTGGTGGTCCAAGTGGATACCGCGCATCAGAACACCTCAGCAAATAGAACATTCTTCGTCAACCTCTTATGAAGGAGGGGTATTCGGGTACCTCCTTGCTCTTATCACCAGGGGAGACACAGTGGCGCGTGTCGTGCGTGCCTTCATGGGTCGTCTCAACTTCTTCGAGTTCCACGCGACTTTCATTATCATCGTCACACAACACACACAAACAAACAACTCGTCAAATAAACAGAACATTGTTTCCGTTCTTGAGGTTCAAACCTCCGGCCCCAATCCCTCATTATTTAGACCACGATAGAGAGAGAGGTGGTTCGTTTACCGCTTCACTCTTGACTTCAAGCTATAACCAACCATACCCGGTGTATTGTGCCAGTGCAGTCGGTCAGTCAGCAAGGCGTCCGGTAATTTTGACGAGACAAGCATTGCATTGTTAGACGGGTATTGTTCAGCCAATAATCGAAAGACGCCATTAATTTTGATGGTCGTCTGAAGGGATTGTGTGTCTGTCTGTCAGTAAGGTGTGGTGTTACGAGAGTTTTTCGTGTATACGCGCGTGTGTGTTTTCAAAATCAGCACTCTGTAATAGGAGACCAAAGAGAGTGGTTTTCACCTAATGGATAGGGGGGATAATTTACCACCCTTTGTATTCATCTAGGCCCTGTCGCGTCTTAATGAGAAATAAACCCTCTCTTAGAACGTAGAATTCTAATCGCTCAATTTGCTGAATGCAATATCGGTGTGTTTCTCCCATTTTCAATGGTGGCTACAGTACCTCACGAAAATGGCAATAATAGGAGTGAACGAGTATTAAACAGCGGGAAGTGAAGAGAGACGTGCCTAGAGGGTTTGGGGTGGTTTGCTTCCGACCCCCTTGTCAAGCTTAGCTTTCACTTGATGTATGGCGTCAATTGTGTTGCCTTTTTCATACTTAATAAGAGTCGGCAATTTAATTACGCTTAAAGAATTTCTAAAACTACATCTTAAGGTGGCTGTGGTATATTGTGTGATAAGCCCAAAAGTGGTTAAGCGATTGTTTTCAGGCTCCCTTTTCAAAGGTCCTTAATCCACGCCCCTTGAACACTTTCCATCTCCCTTTTCTATTTATATTTACTTTCATTATACTTGCATCACCACTTTCGCCCTATATATTTTCCCTCTTCCTTTTTTAAGACCTTGTTCTCTTACTCTTCATCGTCTATCTTCTTTCCTTTTTTCTGCTGCTGCTGCTTCTGATATTTTTACACCATTCTTCATCAATTCTTCATTCTGTTTTTCTTCCTTTTTACTTATACTTATAGTCTTGCTAGTAGGCCATCCGTCATTATAACTTTCAGCGTTATCATCACCATCAACATCACCATTGCCGATGCTACACCGTACGATGGCAGTAGATTTATTGCAATTGCAACAGATGCTCTGACTACTTTGAAGAATGTTTCTCCAATAAGGCCTGCTCTCGTATATATTAATGTTACTCTCACTTCTGTTAGATCTACTATATCACCGCCACATATACTCAGATATACTTTTCAGCCTACTATACAAGGAGATCTGCCGCAGTCATCATGGTTTGTCTAGAATGACTCGTTTTGTCTGTACTTTCTTATTGTTCTAGCTGACAAAGTGTGCCGTTAATTTACCTTACTTCACTTAACCGCTTTTGATTACTGCTAACTGCTTCTACGGTGGTGACTGTGGCTCCGACTATCATCCCCTATACTATAGTATGGTCTCATTTACCCAGGGTAGCCTCTTCAGTGTTGTCACTGCTCTACCAGGAGGGCCCTTCCATTATTATTACCCTAGTAATGGCAGGTACCCATTTATACACCTGGGTCGAGAGGGACATGGTGGGTAAAAGCATCTTGACCAAGGACGTAAGCACTGGGCGGGAATCGAACTCAGGGTCCTCAGATCGGGAGTCGGGAGTCTTATCCACTATGCCACAGCGCCCCCTTATAAGAAGCCATGATTCTACAAACTGCTTGTATAAATTTGAGTGTAGTTATAAAACCAACACAATATGACTATACAGTGCAGGCTGAAAGAGTGAGAGAAGATTCAGTAGGAATAAACGTTGAAATGGTGACTTATTATTCTAGAGGCCTGTCATAATGGAGAGAAATAGAGACGCTACCCGTCACACACACTCAGCCAGTAGCATAATATCATGAATACTGACTTGTAGATCAATTCCAACATGGAAGGAAAGAGAAACAAAAGAGAGAAAGGGGGGCGGGGGGGGGGGGGGTCGTAGCAGAGATTTCCGTCAGATCTACAGATACGTTGTGGGTTCTTCCACTTCACTCTCTCATGTCAGGTTCATGACCGAGAAGTCGATTGCCCCAAATAGAACGAAAGGCATAAAAAGAATGTCAACATCGTGTTCCGCATCGCCCTCATATTTTGACAACAATCTTACCCGACTCGCCCACCAATTGCGTTTCAGACTCTTCCCCTCTGTGTCCTGCACCGACTCGGCCCAAATCTACACCCATCTCGACCTTCACCGTGACCCTATACGACTCAGCACCACTAATTAGACCGGTCGCGGTTATTATTCTAAGCTTAGAGGTCGAATCTCGGGATAAATGGCCGATAAAGACATCCGTTGAATATTCCCATCAATAAACGCCTGATGATTGACATCAGGCTATAATACAGGCCTTGTTCCAGTTGTTTAACTGACGTTCGCTGTGTTTAGTCTGTGAGAAACCATTCTTTCTCCGCCTACCTATGCATACCCGACGTTGTCCCATCGTGAGGGTAGAAGTAACAGCTTTTGTTTTGATAGACGCAAAGTGTTCACTTCATTATCTAGAGTAGGCCCTGTGATGCCCCTTATGAAAGTTCACGACCAGGCTTGCCCCTACCCCCCCCCCCTTCATATATCACAGATATCATTGGTGGCCTAAAGCATGAAAACCATTACGTCCATGCATGATGGGCTGGAGGAATTCAGATACTTTTTAGTATTTGCAGTATTTCAAATAAATCTAATCATTGCGAGTGACTGATAACTTCTTCCTTTTTTGTATATGACTGTACAAATTCATCAGATAGGAGTAATGCTAGACAATATATCTTCTTCAGGGCTCGACCTTAACTTTTTTTCTAGGAAGCCAGCCGGGCTCCTCAGGGACCTTTTTAGGGAGCCAAATTGAGTTTTAGAGAGCCACGTTTCCCTCAGTCACAATCAGCAGTAGAGGTCTATTACATGTACATGTATTAACCTGGTGGAGAAGATTTCGTTTAGATATAACATGCATTTCTCCAGACACAAGCCGGAGATACCTGGTTCTTAGTATCTAACGGGTTTTAGCACAGTCACAGTGTGTGTGTGTGTGTGCCTGTGCCTGCCGTGCACCTGCGTGTGTGTGTGTAGGTGTTTTGTGTGGTCCCTCTCCCATTCCCTTGTGTAATTTCTTACCCTGATCTGTTCATAATTATCGTCTTTCTTTATCGGTTCTTCTTTTTTTAGCTGCAAGGTGTGGGTTAGAAACAATTATGTAACGCCACATGTTGATTGATCAGCAGAGCTGCCAACCTTTGGAAGCACAAATCCGTACTCAGCAGCTCCAAAATCCGTATTTTCCACCAGAATCTGTATTTTTTCCATCTCCCTCTTTTTTGCCATTATGAATTAAACCTGTCGACTTATAAGGCCTACAAGCTCTTTAACATAACATTACGACACATGCCGAAGTATCGAGCTGGTCACTAGCACGATAAAGAATCCAAACTACGCAATGTTCAGCGTTGATTGATTGCTTTCTCTCAATGCATGTGTACAAGGAGACTACAAGTGCATGTATGTACCTCCAGAAACTTGCTGGTCTGGTTATGGAAGCTTCCACTATCTAGCAGGGAAGGGGGATGCTTTCATCTTCTCAAGAAAGCTTCTGTGTGAGTGAATGCAAAACTCTGTTCGGTGTTTCCAACTATTGTTTACTATAAAACATAATCATGCGCTGTTTTCAGGCTTTTTAATTTTACTGGATTTTAAACATCAGTATTTTCCGAAAGTACCGCTATTCCAATTTCTTTTACCCTGACTGGAATTGGAAAGTCTGCTATAACGATGATCGCAAAATGCCGCGCTGTGTGTGGTTGCGCCAATGTGCAAACACGTGGTTGTACTTTCAAGTTTAAAGGAATGCGCCATGTGCTCCTGCCTATAAGAGGTTACTGCAAGTTCGATGGATCGAATGTGCCATAGTAGCTGAGCTGATGGCTTGTTTACGGTATTTAACATGCAGTTTACATTCGATACGAAGAAGTCATTACGTCTTTCACGAGGAAAAACATACAAAACAAACAAAAAAACACCTACGAACGAATGTTGATAGCCAAAACTTTGAAAAGTAATAAGCAGTTATGATGAGCATGAACTGAAATTAATTGTCATGATTTTGCTGTCTAACCATGTGATGACTGCATCTCATTGGACCTACTTCATAGTGAATTTGTCTGGGCATACGAGACCTTTTAAGTATTTCTGTGATTGCCTTTTTAATTGACTGATTAATCGATCCTTTTTTTATTGTTCAGGGAACATAAGATATTCGATTAAGTACACCATATTCGACTGAGGTTTCCTGCTATGCGCCAAAAGAAAGGCTGTAAAATTGTAGAATCACGGTATCTTTGCAATGATTCCTTTAATTCAACTGAGCTGGTTCTTCTCGAGATCGATATTTTCAGGATATTTACACGCTGTTTATTCCAGTGCGCGCATTCTTTCGTCTGGCACGCACCTGGGTGTGGCACCTGCTTTTGTGGAAATTTCCACAAGGGGAGAGGGGTGGGTGTCAAGTTTCTTCGAGCCGAAGAGACTGCGCGCACGTATTCAGTATTTCACAATCTCTTCGCTCTAATTTATTGTAATTCATGACATGCTTTCTCCTTATTCTGTGCCGATATTGAACATTTAGATTTAACTTTAGGAAGGTTGGTAGATCGTGGATCTTTTTGTTGTGAGGTGTATGTAATTTCTTTTTTTATCATTCTTTGGAGGGGAAAGAAGAGTAAGGGGGAAGAATAAGAGGGAAAGTGAAATAAAACGAACGGCACGTACGCTCAGCATTTGCAGTAAGCCGTCTTTTTATACCAGCGTAGTTTTCATCATCACCATCAGACATCACTCAGATCATTTTAGCCTTTTCCTATCAACATTAAGAAACACGCACAGTCCCTCGAGATAAAAACCGAGGAAAATAAATAACAAATACAAAGTATCAACACCTCCCAACATCACAAATATTTAGAAAAGACAACACACGTCGCTTCGATTCGAAAAAGTATTGCAGCAAAGCGGAGAAATCGCTGTTACGAAAATAACAGTGCGAGACACTTGAAAGAATTGTTTAAATATTTCAAAGTATAAAGGGAACGGATAAAGTGATATAAAATGAAAGAAATCGTACCAAACGAGGTGTGAGAAACGACAGAAATAGAACGATAAGTTTAGTAGTAGGATTAGGCCCTAGCAAAAGTTTGCAGCACCGAAAGCTACGCGAAAATTGATACACATTGGAAACTCTGTATTGCGACGAGATCCTTGGGATCGTCAATAAACGATACAAAACAAAGGAAATTAATTCATTTTGACCGGAAAATAGTTTGTTATAAGTATTTTGTTATATGAGATCTCCTTTAATAGGCCTAGAAATACATCGAGTTTCCACGATACTCGGGAAAGAAAGTTCGAACGCTTTTCACCTGCACATTACTGCAGTGCTCATCAATACACGAACAGAAACTCACCTCTTCCTTGCAGAAAAATGATGCAATAACGTTACAAAACACACACACAACATTCTAAGAATCATTTCGTACTTGGGAGGCAAGGGAAAAGCGGAAGAAGTAGAGAAAAAGAAGCAGACATTGCACAACGGAGTGCTTCTACCCCGACTCAAAACGAAATAAATAGTTATAGTTAAATGTTTATAGTGGCAGCTGGCTAGAGTGTGTGATAGCTAAGCTACTATACTCACGCTCCCCAGCCGGCCACGCATGGGGATACCACGGCGATCGATGTAAACATCCACGGTCCGTAGGCGCAAGGCGACAGGGATTCAGGCGCGCGAAGTTCCATTCGGCGTACACAGTACGCAAGCAGCGAATTGCATGTGCGCACACTAGTAGTATTCTATAATAGAAGATAGGAACACACACACGTCGGGTACACACAGACACACACACATATGCGGGCAACGTGGGCCGGCTGGAAAATGAAATATGTTCAGTGTGTAGTCTATATTGCAATTGCAGGGATAATAACTTCGAGCGTCAGGGCTCGCTGCGCGCCGGGGCCGCTCGCGCTCGTCAATAGTGTGATTGTGTACATAAACTATGATTCTGTCTTGAAACGTGAGGCTATACGGCAAAAAAACTTAAGGAGCCAGCCGGGCTTTTTTCATACATTTCTGGGGAGCCCGTAGCGATTCTGGGGAGCCAATGGTCCCCGGGCTCCCGCTAAGGTCGAGCCCTGCTTCTTATATGTTTTTGCACACCATGCATATTCCTCTCAACCAAGGTGTATAAATGGATACCTGGCAGCATTTAGGGTATATAATGATAATGGTAAAGCCCTCTGCTAGAGCACAGGCAAAACTGAAGAGGTTATAACCCTGAAGACCAGATTATCATTATTTTAATTCTGTAATCATTATCTCTTTAGACTCCAACCTTAGATCTACACTTGTGTTCATTTTCTCTTCTGGATATATGCACTGTATGTTTTCTAGAATTTTCCCTATACATGTAGGTATACAAGTGATTTGAATATCTCCATATTATAATGTATGCAGGACCTATAAGTGAAATCATCCGAGCACCTCGCAGAAAATGGTCATGATCTCCAGAGTTACAGTAATGTGTTTGACATTATAATCAGTTTGACAAAAAGATGAAGATTCAAGGAAGCATCAGTCTAAATTCTCATTAACCATTTCAGAACCGGTTGGTACTTTTTTCTGTCTTTCTCTATATTGCAGGGTGTCTATCATAGCCTTGGATTTGTGTGCAGTGGGTTGAACAAAATATTTTTATAGAATGTTTAATGCGCGATCTTTATCGCGCAATATAAAGTGGAATTATCATGACACTGAGTGGAATTCAGGAAATTCATTAGTCTGCCTTGAAGCCAATCCGACGGACAGAAAAAAAAAAACCGCAATCGTCTTCTATTCACGGAACATTCGCTCTATTACCTATAAGTTGAGAATTGACTGTCCAAACAGGTCCACCCTATCAAATAAATGGATGTCCAAACAATATAACAACAACAACAACAACGGCAATAACACAGGGTAAAGTAAAAGCTTTTAGATTATAAAACTATCTTTAAATTACTCATAAAATGGTTCATTAAAAAACAGCAGCTCCAATTCGTGGTAAGAGGCTTACACATCTGTAATAGGTCTCGCTGAAAACAGACCCATACCACGTTGGAGTACCGGAGCAAAATGACTTATCACAAGAAAAAGAAAAGAAAAGAAATAGAAACCCACCTGAGTATGCCTGCAGTCATGTAGCGAGCTTAAAGGGGTTTTGCTCATTACAGCTGCAAGTTACTGGGCTTCTTTGGTTGCGGGAGTAAAGCAAATAATGCTCCTTTTTTGTCCTCCGCTGGTTTTAACATCAATTAACTTCGTCTCCGTTTCGTTTCTAACCTCTCAGGTGCATCGATTGTGTCCACCTAATTGTATCGCGTTGGTGTCACTGTTGTATACAAGCTCCACGATGGTCGTATGCATCTACACCCGAGACACAAATGCTAAGTTTGAGCGAAAGGGAAAATCATCGATGGAGGGATAGATAGAAAGAAAAATAAATAGATGAATAAATAGATGAATGAATAAATGAATGAATAAATAAATAGAAAAATAAATTAATAAATTAATTATTGATTGATTGATTAATAAATGACCAGCTGAATTAGTAGACATAGGTAGATAGACAGACAGACGAAAAAATATCAATTTCTTGTCACTATAATTTCATGTGAATTCAGCTATATGAGGCAATAACATTTTGACCAAACACGGGAATCTGTTGAATAAATGCCTCAGGCAATGGCAGGGAGAGGAGGTCATAGCCTTATAACTGTTTAAAGTGACAAGATTGTTCCATCACACTCCTCTCTCGGGGTTATAAATGTCTATAAAGATGATGTATAAATGTTTTGTGTGTGTGTGTGTGTGTGTGTGTGTGTGTGTTTGTTTGTTTTTTTACCCCGGTAATATATTGGCAAGAGTGCTTGAAAAGGCAATGGTACAATGCAAGAACAAACACTCGTAGTATGTGGACAGAGCAATGATAAATGAATAGTAAAAGAAGAGAGATATAAAACTAAGAAATCTGCAGACATCCTCATTGAAAATGTAGGACAGAAATCCATAATCATGAATTAGACATCACTTCCGACACACAGGTCTGAATTCTTTACTATATTATGTTTTGACATCCCTAAATTCTATGATAAGAATATTGCGAAATATACATTTGCATGTCATTCGTCGTTATGATTCTGATTTGTTTTTATTGTCTCTTCATTTTGAAAAAAAAAACATTTGAAAATTGTTTAGAAATTAAAGCATTACCCCTGAAAGTGGAAGAAATATACTAAAAAGAAAGCCATAACGAACGCGAACGCCTTGAATAATATAATGTAATCATAAACAAAATGTTACTAGGTTGGATTCATGGTTTTGTCACAAATGTACACACAAGTAGTTATGTACATGTATCAAGGCTGTATGCATGGTTGTTTAATGTGTATGTACACAGGGTGACCAGATTAATGGAGAACATTCTATATGATATAGATATACTACATACAGGCTGACCAGATCAGTGGAGAATTTTCTACATGGTATACAATGTAGCTACAGTACATGTATGCATGTGACAGGAAATACATTATAGCTCACTCAATCTAGAATGATTTAACCCATTCCAGAAAATTCTAGGAAGTGCTGGCTGAGTGAGGCACTGCCCTTGTAGCCCAATGTGATTGGTAGTTAATTTTGGCAATGATGTTATGCACATATTAGGCAGTGAGTCATCCAGGATTCCTGGAATTTGGACTTGCTAGTATGTTCAGGTATGTGGCCCCAGGTTGGAGAAAATTACAGAATGTACTAGAAAGGGGTGAATGGATAGTATATAAGCAGGAGAAATTCTGAGGTAGGCAGAGTACCCAACACCTCTGCTCTGAGAGTTACGTCACTTCTGGCTCTGAAGCGACTTGTTATAGTCAGTCCTGTGTTACCTGCTGACCTGCTATACAAACTGTGTTTGTGGAGATAAGGCCTGGGAGACATTTTGCCTGCAGAAAATTAATTTGCCTACATTGGAGAGAGACTCCATATTTTAGTGTCAACGGACATTATTACGGCAAAGCTGTGACGGGCTGGATTCCTTGCTGGACATTATAAAGTGAATCATCATTCAACGCATCAACTGGACGTGGTCGTCATAACATTTGGATTCGGCCCGTTTCCTGTGGATTCTGCACGTTTCGCTGTGGACATATATTGTGGACATATACCCTGGATTTATAACGCGGACTATTGTAACCTGCACCTCTGGATTTACGTCGAAGGTATCATTCATCGATGCTTCGTGGATCATTCCTTTGTGCATCGAGCATCGTATTTGGACATTTCCAGGGATATTGCATGTAACAAGTGTAAGTGATTCCATTACTGATTTGTAACTGTTTTTTATTGATCATTATTGTACTGATGTGAGAACCGATTACGAGTCTGTACCCACAATATCACTGTTAATAAACCGCCTGAACATTAGTTGATTGTTTCTTTTGTGCGATCATTCTCAGAGTGATTTTGGTCGTAACAGTTTTGATATAATAAGAGCTACCACGTAAATGGGGAATTCAGAACTTACCGAT
Source organism: Diadema setosum (assembly GCF_964275005.1). Lineage (NCBI taxonomy): Eukaryota > Metazoa > Echinodermata > Echinoidea > Diadematoida > Diadematidae > Diadema > Diadema setosum. Next base: position 5,542,675 of record NC_092699.1, read on the forward strand.
ACTGAAGTCATCTGATCATTCTGTTCTATACACTTGTCTACACTCTTTGCCTATACTGGCAGAAATCATTTTGACGTTTTGGCCATGCGGAAAACGGGGATTTATCTCATGTTCCTCTGGAGACGAAATCGAGTGTTTCGAATTGTAACAAGTGCGCTTTCCGCTTTTATTTGTCTTCTTTTTCTGCCAGTAGTATAAAGTTTCAAAACATTTTTGCGCAATACACTGTATCCCATCTGCAACGGCATAAAGAATTAAGAAAAGAAAGAAAGAAAGAAAGAAATCATAACCCTTTCCTTCACCTTCCCTTCATCTTCTATTTCTCATTTTACTCCATTCAAATCTGGTTAATGAATAGAGTTCTAAATGCCAAACTGGAGTCGCCATGCATCTTGCACCCAGCGCACGTCAGGCTGAAACCGACTGCCACACAGCGAGCTTGATCTCTCTCCCACCTCCCTTCCCCTATAGTACTGTACGAGGACACCGTCGCACGGACGCCGCGGGGGAGGAGGTGAGGAAGCTACAGACGGGGGTGTCCGAGATCAGTGGTAGATTCCAACGCTACACATGAGCAGGGAGGTGCTAGAGAAGGAGAGACAATTACTGCTCTCCTTTGAAGTCATGCGCGGCACCGCCAAGAAGTTATGCGTTCAACTACAGGTGTTAACCATGTGCTTTGACAAAAGAGAGCATCAATAATCGCGACTAGTGCTCTCACATCTAGAAATACTTGCTCCTACTGCAATTCGCTCTCTCTTTCAATGTGATGGCAACAATGAATTTGTGTACCTTGAATTGGAGCAGCGAATCAAAATACGGTGTAAAACTCACAATTTCAACAGCAAATAGTTTAAAAACACGCTGGAACACGCTTCAGCGGAGTACTTTATTTGAAAGATCAAAATATCCCTTAAAAGATAGAAAATTAACATGCGGAAATGTGCGCATTATAGAAAAATATTAGGTTTTCAAGAGGGCTCAATTTTCATTTCATTTCGATTTGCGAATTACGATGAAACAAGAAATACATGTTTATAATATTGAATTCTTTCCTAAACTACTCTTAATCAATTCGAGTATTTCATTTAAAATTTTGCGGTGAAATAAAGGTGAAATCCGTTCTTCGTCTTCGAACTTCGTCTTGCAACTAGAGCGGTGCCGAGCATGACTCCAAAGCGTAGTGGAATGCTAGACGTCCCATTGTAACGCCTTGTACCCAAACATTGTGTTTGCATGAATTACGAAGAGTTGCCACTCCATCTCTGTAACACCTCCCTGACATGAGTACGTGACTACGTGCTGCTCCTATATCCTGCGCCTAGCTTGTGCTCGTTGGTTGGTTGGTCCATGACGCACATATCATACGCACACACTGCTAGTAATGAACCACACATTGCGTCCAATTAACTTCACCCTATATGGAACACAATGTCATGATTTCATCTTCACTTTTTTTTTTTCTCTTAGTCTTTTTTTTAAGGGGGGGGGGGGGCATAGCTTCTGTTTGTGAACAAAACTGAACAAAATTGAAACACGTATCTTTTCAAAATCCGTTTTTATTGTCCCTTGGGGTGAAGTCAGCGTATTATCTCCAAGTTGACGTGGAATATTTCTTGGAAATGGTCAGGGAAAACAATGGCAGCAACAGTTGAAAAATCTTTGATTAGTTTTCATGTAACTCTGGAAGACACTGATTTAATTAGAATCACTACAACACTTGTTCTTTCTATTTCAGGTGCCGCCATAAAGCACTATTAATAGTAAATGATAGTGATGGTGATGTACTAACAATGTAAGGACAATAATGATAATAACAGCAGCAACATAGCATACATTGATAATGATAGTGATGAGAAATGATAGCGATATTGATAAATGACCTCTGTCATACTTCCCGTGACCTTTTGCCGACCGAACCAGAAATCTGACTATTAAAACGCCTTTTAGTCCTGTAAAGGGGCGTTGGCCCGCAGCTCAAGAGAACACGTTAGAATGGAACTGAATAAAATCGCGTGCAAAAACGCACTTGTTTCTCGAATGCCGACTGAATGCCTGTGTTAATGTTGAGACGTTTGAGAGAAAGCGAAGAGGGAAAAAGAAGAAAAGAGAAAGACAGACGTAAACACAATAGGAGAAAGTCGTAGTGCGGCTGTGCAAGCACTTTGGAGTAATTAGCGAGTCATTCAGCGACAAAAGAGGCCGATTACTGTCTTCTAAATAAACAGCGGGCTTCTTTCATCCAAGCTTCCCGTATTTCAGCCACCAAGTGGCTCTTTTTTTCTTTTTTAAGACTTTCAGGATTCCCGCGACCCCATGGCAAAAAACGCCCCCGGATCCAGCTAAACAACACGCCTCCTTCTTGGCTGATGGACTCGGCTCAGGCAGATGTTTTTGTTTTCTTTTCTTTCTTTTTGTCCTTCTCTCTTCCTTTCCTCATTTCTTTCTATCCTGTTTATTTCCATAATAGTCTATCAACCCAAGACCCTATACATAGGCCTACATAGACACAATAATTATACTTACATACATTGTATATTCATACATAATATGACATGTGCATGAACACATAAACTTTTTAATTCATTATCATAATAATCGGACATAAAATAAGAAAGTGATATGATTTCGTGAAATAACGATATACGAGTTGGTCCAGGCCATACATACATGAGGTGAGGTTACCTGTATTTGTGCTATCGGTTATACAGCAAATAATGTAAATAACAATCGTAATTTCTCGTTTATACCTAAACATCAACGGTAACATATAGTGCCATTGTCATGTCATTTACTTTGCATATTTCTGCATTCTTTAGTATCATGTGACATTTTAAGATTCAACCACTCCATCATAATATGTGTGTGTGTGTGTGTGTGTGTGTGTGTGTGTGTGTGTGTTGTTGTTGTTGCTGTTTTTAAACTCCATTCGTTCAGGCCAACTCGAGAGTGGAATGGTATTGGCGTTTGACCGTGGGTGGAAAACAACATTTCTCAGGGACTGTGGAATTTAGACTAATTCATTTATTTTTATTTGTTTTTTTATTTTTAGGCTGACCCTATTTTAGTCCCTAATTTTTAATACAGAGGGTTTGGGGTTCCACCCATAATGCAGGTCATACGATGCACTTTAAACTGCCACAATCCACGAAAAAAAAAAAAGATGCTCCCAAAGAAACAATTATTGGAAAACACGAAGTTCCTAACCTTATTGGCAAACTGAAGTACAAATAATTCAAAACTTCGTATTTACTCCTCGATATAACCGAATATTTGAACGATTTAATCCTCTTTCCTTCCAATTCGTCCTTGGTTATTCTTTTATTTTTTTGAGGGGGTATTTCTTTTTTTCGGAAAGGGAGAGAAGTACCCCTTGGAAATTTTAGAATATTTGTCACTATTCATTGAGCTCTCGATGTATGTTACAAATGTAATTTGTGTGGAAACTTAATGAATTGAAATGAAATGAAAGTATCCGTATTGATACACAGAAACTTACTACATAGATAACGACCCGTGATTCATTTCTTTTTATTTTGATTAATGCGTCCTTGAATGCGTGACAACTTACACAGCAATCATAAGCTTTTCCGAAACAATAAATAACAAGAAACAAGTATCGTGTATCGTGTATCATGTTCAAAATCGTGTAACTTCAAGTGTATTTTGGATTATACTTGTTCATTTCCATCATTGTTTTGTAGATTTTATTACAGTACTTCCTCGGCTGAAAATACTATATCATGATGAATACATGGGGGAAATCTTCTTTTTTTTTGTGCTGGAGACAGTTGAAGTCCGGATTCTTGAACGACGAAAACATTAGGAAAGGAAAGGAAATCCACAACCCTTGGTGGAAATTGAAGACATAACTTAAGTCAGCCACCTTTCTTTACTCCAAGGATTATTTAGCGCTACTTTACTGTCTTGTCGGTCTCTTTTGATATTTCATTTCTGACAATGGGGCCAATTTATGCGACAAATCAGCGTCAGTCAAGATGATGTAACGTTGGTGCACAAGAAAGAGATCCACGCAGGAAGAAAATCGATTTACAATGGATCTTAGCTGCCTTCGGACGACAACAACTCCGGTGTCGCGAAATGGTTTTGGGGGATTTTCACCCCCACGCCTCCTAGTCAATGGCGACCCCCTCCCGAGGAAGACACACAGGGAGGATGTTGTATAGAGCCCACATGAAAGTCGCTGCCGCGCTCTGAGTCCCATTTGTTCTGAATACCAGGGGAAATTCGGCATCTCTTTTAATCAAGCCCCTTTTCACTGAATATTGGCTTTGAATAATGTCTTGAAGATAAGACTTCTGTCCGTGATACGGATGTGTTTCGAGGGGTTTCAGGCGTATGTATTGCATTCATGATAATCATTTGCATTGTCGGTTACTTACTCTGATATGCACTCAATGCGACTATCGGTCGAACGGACGGCTGCTTTCTAGGAATTAATCTACTGACTGACATATCGAAAAGACGGTAAATTTATCTGGAGCTGTCCCCTCCAAAAGACACACGCGAAAAACATTCACGAAATCAATTCTTTGTTTTCATATTTTATCAAAATTTGTCAATGACTAGTGGTTGGCAGAGATGTGGGGGAAGTTCGAAACATCGCAGAGTGATAGAAAATACCAGGACCAGCAAAAAGTGGAGAACAAGAAGAAAAATGTAAACATTATGGGCGATAAAAGCTAAGGGGAATATACATCTACCGTAGACAGGAACTGGAATTAAAACATTCACGTTAAATCCCTTATTTTGGTAAACCCATGGTGCGCCATTATATCATACTAAAAGAAATAAACTTCATTGTTTGTGCATGTTTCTATAATGAATATATGCATGACATGAAACTTAAATTGTTTTATTTTATCATGTGTTGCGTAAGACGTAAGTAATTTCATCGCGGTAATACTCAAGAACTGGAGGCCACCTTATGTATATTCAAAAACTGCCACATTTCTTATTATAGAGTTTGACCGCCGCTTATACCGGTGATATGGAAACAATATTGTGTCTTGCCTTCTAAGTGTTAGTATCACGAAAATCGTGATCCCTCTGGGCGACCACCGCTTCCCGAGAGAGTTTTGTGTGGAATGTGTTTCAGTAGCAGAGCCTTGAGGCCACGAAATTATTGGGCGTCTCCCAGAAAGTGCACTCAACTTCCGATGCTGCTGGTTACTCGTTCGGTATCGACACTCCTTCCTTCTCCTCCTCTGTTTTTTCTTCTTCTTATTCCTTTCTTCCTCCTCTTCCCGCCAACTTCTTCCTCCTCTTCTCTCACAACCTCCTCTTCCTTCTCCTCCTTCTCCTCTTCATCTTCTTCTCCTTCTTCTTCCTCCCCTCCAGTCGAGAAGTCAACACCGATTTTCATATCATGCGCATTGAAGCAGAATCTTGGCGGCAATGGCGCCGAAGAAATAACAAGTTATCGTCTACTCGTGGCGTCTCTTGGTCTTCCTGAAATGAGCTGGTCAAAGCGATCTAAAGCGGATTTCTTATCACAGCGTGGTACCCATCCTCTGGCAGGAAGAGTTGCAGATACCAACTCAAACCATGCGTGATAGGTCTCTACTGGATATGATAGGAAGTATTCGACTTTCATTCTAAAACAACGCAGAGAGATAAGGAAAACGTAACAAAATAATCCGCCATAGCCCCAACGTATACGCAGCCTAAGTAACTCGAGTTCCATGCCACTAAAGTAGCAAGTGGGCCTACAATGCGTGAAGTACTGTAACCTGCGCCCGAAATTGACAGCAGTGTGATATCCATGGGGGAAACAAAGAAGAAATAACATGAATTATGTATTGATATTGTGAAATGTTTTATTTATGACGGTATAATAAAAAGCCATGAAGCGTGATGACAAAACACATTTGTATATATCCCTGTTTTCTAACAGTTCTTGCACAGTCAATATGAATATGCAAATGGTGAGTTGATAAATGTTATCACTTCACAACTTTCCATAATAGTCTGTATCCAAAATCTTGAAATTTCCATTTTTTTTTAACCTTTGGTTCTAACACAATTATGCAGCCTCAAATGCTAGTTATATCTGACTGATTATTATTTTAAAGCTTTCAAAGAGAAATGACGTGATATAGACATTAATACCAAAATCTTTAATTTTCGTTTGTATTTTTTTTTGCTCACTATTGTTATATCAGTTAAAAATTTTAAAGTGATGACGTCATCAGCTAAGTCACTTGCATACTTATTCATATTAATTGTTCGAGAACTTTTTTTCTTTAAAAAAAAAGATAGCAAAAATCTTACAACGTCCCTGACCTTTATCTTATTTTGATCAAATTTCATGGTCGCGCCTTTGGGATATAACCCTTTTTTAATACTAACTTTTAACTGGTCAGGACTTAGTAATGTGCAGTTTAATGTTTCCAGGTTAGCATGCCTGTACAGTGACGGGGCCTTGAACTGCACATTACTTGAATATGAGACCATTCTGAAGCAAATAATTTTCACACAACAATAGAATATTAATGTACTCTTAAATGAATCCCACAAGGATTGGAACAATCATCCCCCAGCATTCCTACTGATTCCCACCGATCAGTTACTAGCCATCCCCTTTAAGGTCAAACAATCACAACAGAAATGATTATATTACGAAAAGAAATGAGAGCTGCGACTGTATTATCCCATATCTACTTTGCATTTACGTTAAAGTGACTAATTTTTTTGTCTGAAGATACTTTTTAGAGTCGGTAACTTTGTTCCAGTAACATAGAGACTTTCTTTGTTCTGTGCACTTGATTCTAACTTCTAGAAGATCGATTTGAACATATAGAGTGAATGATCACTTGAATTCTTCCAGAATGTGTTGTGCACTTCCTGTCACTCAGTCTACATACAACAACAACGACGACGACGACGACGACGACGACAACAGCAACAACAACAACAACAACAACAACAACAACAACAAACCAAGAGCGAGAATCCATAATGGGCCCTATTCATTCCCCAGTCTCATTTTGTTATTGCTATATATTATGGCACTTTGCATTTTTCAGTAATGGGGATATGGATTAATCATGTCTACAATTTGTAGCCATAGCAATTTTTTTTTCCTGCATAATTATAAATTCTCGTATTTTTAGGGGATTTCATCACTATTTTTTTTTTCCAGTCTGCATTCAAACACTTCTGTTTCACATTTTGTACTTATCTTTTTCCTTTTTTGAAATTAACGAACTCAGGAATAAAAGTTAATGACAATTTGATGCTACAATGACATTAGCGTATCCCTGCTTTTTATACCAATCACATTTTAGTTATTAAGAGGAGAATGTTACTTTCGTGCATCGAAGCGACAACGCTTTGCATATTATAGTTATGAGTGAGGGCACGGATGTGTGTGTTTAATAATGAACGTTCGTTTATGCGGTCTTTTTTTTCAATTCCCTATGTGCCTATACTGCATGGCTTGTTTTTGTTCGTTTGGTTTTTCTTGCAGCTTTCGAGTTATTTTCGCTTGGTTGTTTATAATATCCTGTCACGATTCTAAATATAGCGTCTATTTCACGTAAAGAACCTTAATCATCCAGTGCGGGAGTCGTGAAATCATCTGGCCTTTTCTCTTTTATGTGTTCTTATTTACTCCTTCCCCATTTCCGTTAATTCTCTTTAAACAACAAATTCCGTGTGTGCAAGGAGATGGATCCCGTGTGTGTGTATGCGTGTGTGTGTGTGTGTGTGTGTGTGTGTGTGTGTGTGTGTGTATGTGTGTGTGTGTGTGTGTGTGTGTTTCCCACACTGTCAAACTCAGAATCTAGCTAATCACGCTGGTAATCGTGGACTGATTTCTTTTATTACGACTCTATTTACGATTGCATGGCATCGCATTGGCTATTATGAAGCTTGGCTGGTTCCTAAAGATCCGAGACGGCTTAGCTCCAGTCTTAATCACCTTACAGCAGGATCTGTTGGATAATCTTATCCCTAGATCCCTAGATAAACTCTTTCCGGGATTCCAATCGCATGAAATAAAAGTGCGTAAATGCTGCCGAAATACCTCTCTCATCAGCCTCATACAAGTATAACCAAAGACGAAGACCGCAATTTGCAAAAGAGGCGTGTCGGAATGCGGGATGCATTGGAAGACGACCAAAACTTTAGAGCAACGGAGCTCGGGAAAAGTTTTAAGAAGCCCTCAAAGGGAAAGTTTGATTTTTCCCGGTGGTTTATTTGTTTGTTTGTTTGTTTTCCGTCCAAACTATCTTCTTCGGAGTTCATGTGAAAGGAAATATACATGTAGTTTGATATGATTGTCCACAACCAGGCAACAGAGATAGATTATTGATTTTTTTTTGTCACGATGAAACGTACCGAAATTTCATGATGTTAGTGTTTATTCAAGACTACAACCTGCATTTTGTGTGTGTTTTTATTATTTTGCTGCGGCAGCTTAAGCACTACCCGTTACACATGCTGAATCATGTACAGCTATCATGATACAAAAGTGGACCATCTGTCTCCTCGGAACCTTTTCTGTGAAAGGGCATCTTTTGACGGGGAACGCTAGTGACGTATTCGTGATATATTTAGGAAGTGTCGTCACAACCGGCAGGTGGTCACGTGGCGTGTCGAACAGTCACGAGAAAGTATTGCTCGTGAATAGGCCTACAGTCTATTGTCTATAGAGGATGCAAATTATAAGTGTATTTCATTTTGTGTATTTCAACATACATGTGGGATGATGCCATGATCGACAGACTAAGTGATTGCGTGGACTTCGCATCTCTCTGCTTTCACGAAATGCGAGTAACTGCTGAAAGTTTTTTTTTTTTTTTAACCTGAAATATACACGTGGAATCGATTCAGTGACTGCAAAATATCGGAAGTATTCATCAGCGAAGTGTAAAGCAACAATGTGAAGAAAATGTTCACGAAATATCCACAAATCTCAAATCTATTATTCTTACAAAAAGTACAAATTCTTTCGACAAGTTACTGACAACTCCCCTTGCCTTTTAAAATACGTTTAAAGTCGAGTGATCTTTGATATTGCAAAAATCAAAATGTTTAATTCTCTTATAGTTATTTTCTTTATGATCATGTTCCCCTATGTGACACCAAGAATCGCAGTAGCCTTCTTTTCCAGCGATAATGGCACATGGATTTAACCAAATTTCAAGAATTATTTTCTTTGAACGGATTGCTCGATTTCTCTCAACTTCACTGATGTGTAATAAAGGTTTATGGTATCGCTGAATCCACATTTTTTTTTAATCATTTTTGTTTTTTGAGGGGGGGGGGTTAACCCCTTCCCCCGTTAACTTATAGGCCCTACAATATTTTTCTGGTATGTCCCTATGCATGATTGACGAATTGTAATAAGGCACGTATACGGATGACATAATAATTATAGACGCCACATTCATGCTGTTGAGTTTCTTTGACTGTAACGATTGATATAACGTGAAAAATTATACCTTCATTACATTATGCTTCATTTGTTCTTTGATAGTTTCATGATAACCTGCATGTATAATGCTCGTATTTCTCACTGGAAGATGAAAAAAAAAAATGGTGCCATGTGTGTGATAAAACTTTAATCTTCATGAGGACACTATAATTATACACACTTAAGTTTGACACTGATTGAGTCTGTGTATCTTAGATACTGTAGTTTATAACTGGTATTCTGTACAGGCTTAATGATGAATCATGGGGTAGCCTATATCAAGTGTGCATTCCTCGATAGAAAAGACTGGACCCTGCAGAATCTAAGCACACGGACCAATATGGGTGTGTTGTAATCAATGAGGCAGTCATTGCGTCGCTTCTTTCCTCAGTCAAGAAAAATAATCGGCGGCTCATTGTTCGGGATCATTGGCAAGACGCACAGAAACCTGCGCTCCTACGCATTGTATGGCACTATGCCGAGATTAAAAACCTTGCCAAATGCTCGCCTCATGGTGGCGCGAGAGCAGATTGCTGACAGGCGTTTGCTCGCTCCGACTGTGTTTCGCGGCTCCTTTGCAAACACACACACACACACACACGTCTTGCGCACGCACCACTTCTCTGTGGTTGCATGCTTGCCATACGTGGCCTATAGCTACGTGGCCGTGCGAGGCACAGCTTCGATGACTGTATTCGTACTCGTTGGTGCCGCCAAGCACGCGAACTTGCCTGTGATTGGTCAAATGTTTTTTGGCGCGCTGCCGACTGCTCTCGCCTGATTGGCGTAATGTTTTACAGTACACGCGTGCACAAAGTGCTAAGCCAACTCCGTACATGCTATGACCAAACGAGTGAGGAAGCTATAGATGTATAGGGACACGTGGAAAATCGGAATGGGTGGCTGATTGTAACTCTGCGCAGATAAGATTATCTACAATGGCAAAATGGAATTCTAAATAGTGTAAAGAAAATACAAGGGGAAGGGGCAGTCCCGCGAAATTTATAGTGTTGGGTTTTGAATCTAAACCGGAGCATCTAGTTTGAGTATCCTTCTTATACCGACTTGAGATCCGTTGAAAGCAACGGGACGTTACGTGATATAATTTGTGTGCGTGCGTGTGTGTGTGTGTGTGTGTTTGTGTGTGCAGTCTGTCGCATGATTTTCCGCGCCCTTTCTCCCTTTCCAGCTTCTGCTTTCAACCCACCTTCCTATCCCTCTCTCACGATTTTCCAGTCACCTGTATTATCATAATACACGGATAATACGCGGAACGTGACGTGCTATTAGCCCTGCCCAAACTCGCACACCTGTATGCCATGGGCGACGTGAGGTCAGAGAGAGAGAGAGAGAGAGAGAGAAAGAAAGACAGACTTCGCTTGTCTAATTCCCAGCGTCGAGTAGTGGCGATCACGTGACATAATCAATCTCTATAGACTCATTTCCAGATGTTCTCATTTGTCAGTTATAGATTGGCGACTCAGTTTTTCCCCTGATATAATCATATTAATATCTATATATGAAGAGCTTGCTTCCAAAAGGCGCCAAATCCATTGGAAAATGATTGATTTAGCGCCTTTTGGAAGCACGCTCTTCATATATTTTCAGACATTTTCAGGTGTCAAGAAAAAGTTTAGATGACATAGAATAAGAAAAATGTCGTAGCAAACTTGGACTAAGAAACAAAGCAAAAACCTGTTTAAAAGGTGCAAGATTATCTCTGCTAAAAACAAAGCGTGTTAATGCACTGTCAGTATGAAAGTCACTTTGTCTCATTTCGTAAAATTGATCTCCCTTCATATTTACCGACGTGTTCTCGGTGTTTGAAGTCAGTTATATACCGGCAGGGTTCCGTTGTTATCTAATGAGTAATATGTGTGTTACATACACGAGTGATATCCCAAAATGTGTTTATTTATCTATTTATTTGTTTGTTACCAATCCCCTCTCCACCCTCTCTCTCTCTTACTCTCTTTCATTCTCGTCATCTCCCTTTCCTTTCTCCTCTTTGCTCCTTCTCCTTTCCCCCCATCCCTCCTGTCAATGATGGGGTCACCGCAGCGATGCGAAGGTGGGCTCCCCGACACTCGCCGATCGTTCGCCCCGAGTCCAGCCCACGGGGCAGCCTCCATCGTTCCGCTGGATTGACGGGGTACACGCAGTGCGGGTCACGTCACGCACGTGCCAACCATCATCTTACTTCGTTTGCTCTTTTGGTGTGTTCCAGATGCTCTCGCCAAAAGCATGATTTGCGAGGGAATGACAACGATAACAAGAGGTGAGATTGAGAGCTTTGAAGGAAGAACGAAGGGAGATTCTCTGGATGATAGATCGTCGGTAAAAGGGTCATGTTAGTATAAGAAAGAGGTATGCATCACGAGATGTTATTAAGGAGGAAAAAGGTCATGATTGCGCGAGTTCTGTGATGATGGCCTCGACAATTACCACTTTCAAAATCGAAAAAAAAAAAAACCCTCTGCTCAACGATCGCCTTGATGGTCCCGTGCCGCTGTTGGTGACGTTGATGGCGAGCGCTGGGAGGACCACCTCCCTGGTGCGAGTGAGTAGGTTGCGGGGGTGGTAAGACATGATGATGATGATGATGATGATGATGATGATGATGATGATGATGATGATGATGATGATACTGACAGGGTAGTGCGGTGATGATGATGATGACGATGATGGTGACGATGATGGTGACGATGATGGTGACGATGATGGTGCCCTCAATGAGCTAGATATGATAACATAGTAAGGCCTATGTCTGTGTACATTCTGCAGCGGTAATGTGTCCTACCCTCACAGATGTGCATAGTTACGGCATATTTATTGAGACAGAAAATAATACGCGAATAGTTAAGGGTATACAATCCAGTCACGTCGTGTGACAAACTAGCACTTGCCTCATTTTTGTCGTAGCCATGGCAACGGCGTTACCGCAGGGTGGATGCATTCTCAGATGTTTGATGACTGACAACCGAGCTTCTTCCTATCTCGGCATCACAGGCTCGATAAGAAGACCCCTCCCTCTCACGTCTTTTCATGCGCGTGTCCAATTTCTGTTATTTTCATACTCGTGTGCAAGATTTTATTTTTTTTTTCACCTCGAAGAAAAAATATGGTATTTATTTTTAATCCTGGTGCCTCTTTGTCACCTCAGCAAAAGACCTGGTTGTTTATATTTTTCACGAGTGCTGTAGGGTATAGCCAGGTTCTGCCAAGAGTTTGAGGGTGGTATCTGCCAAGGAAAATACGGAGGCAAGAAAAGACCTTGATATTTGACACATCTAAGTCACCTCTTCCTGAACAGTTTAAAGAGATTTCGTGTCCAAATCCCCCTTCCTTTCCTGGCAGATAATGGTTCACATTATTGTTGGCGAAATCCAATCCTCCATGAGAGGCGAATGATTCAACTTTAAATCAATTCATTTAGGCCTACTCAGTGTCAGTTTGAGCACTGTTATATTTCAGTAAAACCATAAAATCGAAATGGTTGTATAATGCATGAGGACTTGAAATTTATGATCAAGTAGTCCAGAATGCTTCGTGTATGTTTGTGTATGCGGTTATGCGCCTGCGTTTTCTTTTGTTTTGTTTACTCTGTCTTCTTTCTTTAGGCAATCTGTCACAGTTTAAAGGAACTGTACAGTTCTGGTCGAGGTGAGGATTTAGCTTTTAACAACGTTTTGCGAGATACTCAGAAACCACTCTATGAGATGTCAAAGAGCATGCAATTCTAAGGGGTATCAAAACTTTATTTGATGAAAATCGGTTTTGAAATGGCTGAGACATTAAAAAACAAGGTGAAACAAAGAGATCCTAATAAAAAGCGTGGCTTTTTTTTTGGGATATATCAGCCATTTGAAAACCAATATTCATCAAGTAAACGTTGAATCCTTCTTAAAATTACATGCTCTTTTTCTCATTATCTCACTTAGGAATGTTATAGACCTGAATCCCAACCTCAACCAGTACTGTACAGTCCCTTTGAGTTCAGAACATATTGTAATTACATGTAGTTATTGTTCATGAGGGGACTACAAATAACGCATGCCAAGCTTTTCCCTTCATGTCCAACAATTTTTCTTTTATACACTACATGGTTGTATTTCCTAGCACTATGTTTTCCCTTATCATGAGAAATGAGCCTTATCAATTTTCTATAACTATAATGAATGAGTTCGATGCTAATAACGCCTTGTAGGTCCAGGATTGTAATATAGGAGCCACAAGAATTTGATGGCAGTCTTTAGTCTAGAGCAGGAGGTCTGGTTGTTCTCCTTTTAGAGCAAGATGCTCGGATATAGGAAGTTTTGACTTTTCAGAACTGGACCAATGTTGATGTACCAATTAACACTCATCACGAGTCATCGTAACCATCATTAATGGACATCATCATCACTATCGTATCGTCATCGTGGGAGAACATCATGGCCACCATCAGCATCATTCCCCCACCCCCCATGATCATCCTCTTCACAATTATCATCTGCTTTACTATATCCGCATTCTCCTCATAATCCTCCTCCTCCTCCTCCTCCTCCTCCTCCTCATCCTCATCATCATCATCAACATCATCATCATCAGCATCAGCAGCAGCATCAGCATCAGTAGGAGCATTCTCATCATGATATAATCATCATCATAATTATCACCCCCTCCCCCCATCATCGTCATCATCATCATCTCCATCTTGCAACCACTGTTGTCACAGCAATCTCCATCTGCAGTCTCTGATATCAGACCCCGTACATCATAACTCATTAGAAATCTGATCCGCCACTCGCATCTGGTACGCATCGTGATCTCAACAATCGACCGACTGTGTTCAGCTATTCCTCGGCGAGATGCCGAAAGTGTCCCCCTTTTTTTTATCGCCGTCTGACTTCCCGACGAATTATAACGAGGAAAGATAACTTCATATCTGTTTAGATTTCTCATCGGATTTACCCTCCATAATGTGAATCTCACTGGAATAGTGAGGGAAGTTTTTTTTTTTTTGCTTGTTTTGTTTTGTTTTGTTTTTGTTTTTGTTTTGTTTTCACTCCGTGTTTAGCAATGTTGAAAACCTTAATCATATCTTTAGCTTGTAGATTGATGAATGGTCTCCCAGTCATCATTTTTGCGCGGAGTTGAAAGGTTAACTAACATGAAAATAATTGTTAATCTGTATCCATCTTTTGAATGTTGAGATAAGCAACCCATATTAATTACGTTCATAGCTCACTGAGCATATAGCATCAACTCCATCCAACAGTTTTATGCTTGCTTTTTTTTTTCTTCAGTCATCTTCATAATTTTGTAAAATAGATGTTCCTAATATCCCCTTGATGTTATGGTTATCATCATGCCGCATCCACATCTTATGTAGCTGAGATGTTGGCCTCTTGCTGAAAGCGTATTCCTGCTTCAAACATAAAAAAACCAACGAAACATCGTGAATTGAGGACCTATCTTGCTTTTTTCTTCTTTTTTGATCATTTATCGATGGAATAGAATACTTCACCTCCTGAGGGTCCTCGTTCAAAACGAAAAGAAAAGAAAAAGAAATTCCTCTAATAATCCTTCTTTCAAAGTATAGGCATCTGTTCACCCCAGGTTGCAATGTCGTAACTTTCTTTATTCGCATGGACGCAGTCCCATCACAGGGAGCAACTTACGAGTTTACAAGCGTTGTATTTCTATAGGGATTTTGAGGGGATTACAATGATTATACATTTCGGACGCAGAAAAAAAAAATAATGTCTACAAGCTGAAGGAAAACACTTAGGATAAAATTACATTCCTTAGGGGACGTGTTTTCCATGTCTAGTTTGAAACACGACCGGAAGTCGTTTCTGACGATTGGTATCTCAAAGAAAAGAAAACGTGAACACCACGACGTGACAAAGAAAGGCGGCAAATTCATTTTACTGATTGTTTGTTTGTTTGTTTGTTTGTTTTTTACTGGATATACAATACCTTGTAACTACGCTGTCGTGCATCTGTCCCTGATATAGATGAGATCGAAAAATAGACGACGTTTGTTTCCTTGCCTTCCTAAAATTGTCCCGCTGAGGCGGGACTTTTTCTGGCTGACGGGAATTCGTGGCGGGAATTTGATGCTGGAGTCCGTGATCTTAGTGTCGATAAAGCACGACTCTTTATACATTTGATCTGTCGTTCCCTAATCGGGAATCAATTTGTAGGCTGTAAAAAAAAAAACTGATTCCGTTATGAATTCTGTCATTAACTAGTATAATTATCAGCATCAGCTATTAAGATGTGGTGCAGTTGTAATTCAGATATCGTGGTTCTGAGATAGTTCCCGCAGAAATTCACCGGACAACTAGACTAACTGGCCAAACTCGACTTGCATCTTCAGTTTATCTACCTGAGCACAAGTCATACGAAAGAAGAAGAAGTTGACGATATAGTAGACTGTAATAATTTAATAAAGGGGGTGCATCAGACACCGCAAATATAATGGAGGGAAATCTAAATAGAGATAAATGACGAGAAGGGGTGGGGGTGAGAGAGAAGAATTATGACAAGGAAATAAGATTGAAATATATTACGACCTTTTTGACATATGCGATAAATATTACAGGCATCAGATACAATTGACGTGAGTCAGTGTTCATCATGTCCCTTTTTTTTTTCTTTGAAAGGAACGACCTCACTTTGTTGACAATGTCAGAACTGACAGAATATGAATTGCGACTCGGACGGAGCAATGTTTTTTTCGGCTATATTCTTTATATATCGTCGTTGTGTTCATGGAGAATCAGTGCAGTAAACGTTATCTTTAATGTTCGTTTTGTACTTATACTGCACATTGTGTTAAAGGTGGGGGGGGGGGGGGGGGGGGTGAAGCTTGTTATTCCGAAGGTTCGTTAATCTGGAAATGAAATAAGGCTCGTTGTTCCGAAGGTTTATTCAAGTTCCGAAGCACACAAAATCTGTATACCTGTATGTGCGTCAATCAGAAAATGGAATAGGGATCGTTAATCCGAACATTTTTTTTTTTTTTTTTTTTTTGGTGGCGTTATATTTCGAAGGTTCGTTAAATCCGAAAATGAAGTAAGATTCGTTACTCCGAAAGTTCGTAATTCCGAACATGAGATAATGTTCCTTATCTCGAAGGTTCGTTTATCCGACTATGAAATAAGGTTTGTAATTCTGAAAGTTCGTTGGTACGCCTTTTTTTTAACGAATCTTTTTCCATTTTCGGATTAACGAACCTTCGGAGTAACGAAACTTCGGAATAAAGCCACAAATGTTCGGATTAACGAACCCTATTTCATTTTCCGAATAATGAACATCTAGGCATACGGAATTTGTGTGTTTCGGAATAAAGAACCTTCGGAACAACAAAACTAATCCACTTTTTGGATTAACGAACCTTCGAAATAAAAGAACGTCACTCTGCTACAAACATATCATGATTAAAAAAAAAAATGAGTGCGACGTGGAAAGAGAATCGATGACTCTGGATGAGAAGACAATCTTTTGATCGTCGATGTTTACTTCGCCTCCCTGAAGAAAAATTCCGCAAAAAACCTAATCAGCCTGCTGAGTGATATATGGACGTGAGGAACATAGCAGCAATATGTTTTCTTCATTCATTATTTCCGTTCATTCTCCCGCTCCTTGTGTTTTTTTTTCTTTTTATGCAGTTGTTGTTGGCATCATTCTTCTCTCATTTTTTTTTTAGCTTCCTCTTCAGAGACTTCTGGGAGCAAGGGGTCAAGCGATGTCGTGGGAAGCTGAAATGAGATGACCACCTGAACACCATCTCGTCCCGGGTTCTCTCCCATCACGTCTGCCAGTCAGTGGTCGTCAAGTCAACCGACTCGATGGCTTGAAGTAGCAGCATCAGCATGCATTCATTACCCAAAGGTCCATAGCTTTATGTTGATATCATGCTCGTCTCCCGATTTTAAATTTCTATAGATAATAATAATAATAATAATGATAATAATAATGATAAAGGACATTTATATTGCGCAGCTACTATATCAATATACGCTACTGCGCATTACAAAGTAATAATCACAGCATACTGTACATAATTCAAACATAGAATTCATTGTTCAAAAGATGACTTTTAACCTGATCAAAATGAAGCAAATTACATGCAAATTCAATGCAAATTACATGCAAAATTACGTAAAAATTCTTTATCCTTGTAGCGCGTGTTATCTACTTTGATATACACCTGACTGTCGTAGCTATAGTGAAGAAGTAAGTTGATCTCTCAGTAAGTTCAAGTTCAGTCAGTTCCCAGAGATCGTACTTGCGAAAACATGATGTTATTTTCGAAAAAAAAAAACCTACTCAAAAAATCGTACAGTTCTGAGTATGGAGGAATATGCATTCCACCATGCATGATCTAGATCCGAATCACATGGGGGGGGGGGGGCGTTGAGAAGGGGAGAGGGGAGGGAAGAGAGAGAGAGAAACAAATTAAACACTATCTTGCTGATGTACGATAACATCCAGAGGAGATAGTAGAGAAGGTTTGCATGACCTTATTTCTCAGTCAAGGTATAGTGGGCGTGTTTTCCTCGGAATCAGGGAAACATGCATACCTTTGTAACCATGGTAACAAAGACGGGCTCAGATGTGGACGGCTTTCGGGATTTAGCAAAATTCGACGATGGTCAACGATGAAAGAGGGAGAGGGGAGGACAATGAAAGTGATAATAGAAAAGTGGATGGGTAGATAAATATAAAATAGAGAGAAAGGTAGACAAATAGAGAAGTAGATAGATAGATGAATAAATAAATAAATAGAAAAATAGATAGATACATACATACATAGATGGATGGATAGATAGATAAATAAACAGCTAGATAGATGATTATATTACGTAGATAGATATGTATATAGATAGACAGATTGATTGATAGACAGATAGATAGATACATAAATAAACAGATTATGCCGATAGATATGTAGATAAACATATAGATGGTAAGGATCAATGAGTGTTTGAGAGAAAGAGAGAGAGAGAGAGAGAGAGAGAGAGAGAGAGAGGGGGGGGGGGGGGAGAAAGGAGAGGGAGGAGATGTACGGATAGAATCCAGCTAGATCTGGATTCCCGCCCAAAATCCGTGGAATCTAGTTTGCAGAAGTTTGCTAGCATTTTCGGATTAGCTATTTGCCATCTGCAATTGTTTGTGTAACTTAATTTGCAGACAACCAGCATCCGCACTGCTGCCACTCCCCTACATAGAAGTTTTCATCCCTCATAACTAAACTAACTACCCATGGCCCTTCCCTTCAGGATCCGTCCCCCGGAATGATTTATAAATCGTACATTCCCGTCGTTGTCAGTAAAACCACGGCTGTCCCGCTCCCGCTTGTGTGCGTAGGCTGCGAAATCAGTCCGAGCATGGTCCGTGTAAACTCGCGACCATTTGGCTGGAAGATGCGACTGAAAAAAAAAAAAAAAAAAAAAATGACTTCCAACTCCAACCAACAATTATGTGTATGTGTGAATATCTATAGTAAATCCGCTACAAAGTCCTGGTCAAGGTCAGAATGAAAGCTGCTGCGATGAGCTTTGCATGCTGTAGGGTTGATGGACATCTCCGTATAGTAGTGCCTAGCCTTTCCAGCTGGCTTGCATGGGGACACGCGCAGTGGATAACGCGCGGCCAGTTCCCCATCTACCTCTGATATCAACCGGGCCCATAATACTGTAGCTTGAGTAGGAACGAAGAACAGCACAAGGGAGTTGTGATCGGGCATGGTTGCCATTCTAACAGTTACTAGCATACATAGAAGTTCGTAACAATAGCTGGGAAAGAGTCCGACGCTTCGTGCTGAGATTTATTTCATTCTGGCTGCGCAGTTGTCAGGAATAGCACCGTTAATACGAGGTTGTCGTTTCCGAATTTAGCCAATCGATTTCCCAGGGGTGGGGCGCGTGACTCAATTACACGGCCACTACCCGCCCTTTGCAACGCACATGATTCACTCCGCTAGATACGCATTATCTCAATTGCAGATTGTAACAATTTTGCCTTTCCCATGGTCTGTAACAGGCAATCCAAGCCAAAAAACTCCCTCTCTTGAGCTGTTTCCTCTCTTTTTCATTAGAAGAAGGAATGCCTCTTTTTTTTTTCCCCGACGAATTATGTTTGGAGTCTCTAGTCCATACCATGTATTGAGCCATGATTCTCCGTTCTTTGTTGTTCAGCTATGTGGTAGAGATGAGGATTGGGCTTTTAACTTTTTGTGAGATACCAAGAAACCACTTATGAAATAGTACAGGGCATACCATTCAAAGAGGAATTCAAAGTTTATTTGAGGAAAATCGGTTTTGGAATGGCTGAGACATCCAAAAATAAAGTAAAACAAAGCGATCACAATAAAAGGTGGGTCCCACCTCTTATTCGAATCGCTCTATTTTGGATATCTCAGCTATTTCAAAACCAATTTTCATAAAATAAACGTTGAATTCCTCTTGGAATTACATGTTCTTTCATATTTCATGAGAGGTTTCCCATTATCTCACCAAAACTATTAGAAACCTGAAGTTAGTTTCAACCAAAAATTAAAGGGGGGCGCACGCCCCCTTTTTTTCTTTTTATTTCTTTTGTTTTAACCAAAAATAAAAGAGGGGGCACGTCCCCCTCTGGATCCGCCACTGGTGTGGAAGGGAAGGTAACGGGAGAGGGGTATCGAGGGGTAACAGTCAGCTTTCTTTTGCACCGGTGAACGATTTGTCATATGAATTGTAAAACAAGAGTATTTTGTATGTTCCCAATAAAGCCATTCATTAACGTCAATGACGACTCATTCAGTAAACCAAAATGACAAAGAAACACACACACAGACAAACACACAGACACAGACACACACACACACACACACAGGGAGAGAAGGGAGAGAAGGGAGAGAGAGAGAGAGAGAGGGGGGGGGGAGATGAATGTTCGGGAAAGGGCAACATGAATAACCGTTTTACAACACCACAGCGTATATTTTGATTAAGCCCAGCAAAGACACAACAAAGTTTTAAGACCAATCGTGACATTCAACAAATGCGGAATACTGATGCGTAAGACCATGATTATGCTGATTTTAAGACCAGTCGTGACATTCAACAAATGCGGAATGCTGATGCGTTAAGATCATGATTATACAGATAACATTTTGTGAGGGTTTTAAAATGAATATCAGAGAGAGGTGCTACACCTGTAAATAGAGCCCGTAATATTTCATTCAATCTTGCTCACGTTTCTAAAGCTCCCCGACCCCCTTCAACACTTTCTCTTTCTCTTATGAATATATGTAATTAATTCTATCACTCCTTCATGTGCTTCTGTTACTCCACGTCTCACAGGTCGCGTGCGAACGATTCGAAAAACGATCGAAGTAAAAACCAAGTGGCGCGCTGAGAAAGTGCGGGACGCGCCAACATTTTTACCCAACGACTTTTGCCAAACCTTTAGCTCTTTTCCCCCCTCTCTCAGTATCCCGAGATAATTAAGAGGGAGATGGGGAAATCCGTTAACACCTGATGATAACATCTCTCTCTTGTCTGACTTTTGAACTTGCATGTTTCGTCGCCATGTGCCCCAATAGGTGAGGGTGAGGCTGTTGCGGGGCTCATGTTTCGTCGATATTGCGGTTCGCACGGGGCTCGCAAAAGGTGACGAAACGTGATTGAGGGTGCTTGAGAAGGAAAGCCGGGAGTGCGATAGTGGGGGAAATATGGTGGAACATTGAAGAAGAGATAGATAGATAGATAGATAGATAGATAGATAGATAGATAGATAGATAGATAGGTAGCCAGCCAGAGAGTGACAGAGATGGGGGGGGGGGGATATGTGAGAGTAAAGGCAGACGGACAGAAAGAAGAATCTCGCGACGGGAGACCGGGGAGAGTCGAGAAAGTTTGCCATGACGACCAACTCCTCCTTTCCTCCCAAGTTCTTCAAATCGAACCTCCAACCCTAGCCCCACCCCATAAATTCCCTATCCCATCGTTTCTCAGGAGGACCAGGCCACTTTTGTTAGAGATATATGTATACTTGTTTTTCATCACCGATTCCTAAACAAAATATTTGATACCACAGTCACTATCAAAATGTTATGAGAGCCTAAGTGCCTGGAAGTAGTTTGATACCGTCACAACTGAGCACTAACTTGCTTCTGTTTTCAAATTGACTATCATTATCAAAGTATATATAAATTGTTCCAATCATTCATAATCGCATGTAAATCTTGTTCATTTGAAAAGATTTTAGTAAAACATTAAAAAAAAAGATTCAGGACCATGCACGCAGCCTTAGCTATAAGCTATGATTCGTAAGGCAGGCTGATACAGTATTCAAGCCATATCTCACACTGGACTCTCAATCAGCTCCCTTGTAAGTTGTAGTATGAAACAATAGGGCCTATTTTTTTTTTTTTTTTTTTGCCAGTCCAGGTCTTATTTCTAAATCTCACCTGTGTGTAACAATTACATTGTTTGCCTTTTTTTAATGTGGGCCTATATATACACTATTCGACATGCGCTGTAAGCAATGTTCTTTCTTTGTGTTACCTAATTACTCCCAGCGCTATGAGATCTTATCATTGGCTTTTTACAAAAACTGATAATAATAACATTATTATATCTTTTTCATTCACTCGTACAATGTATATCTTTTTGCCTCCAAAGTGCACCAACGAGTTCACATTATTCTGTCGATATACCGCCTCGAATGTTCTTCATACAGGTGACTGCCGGCAAAAAGTGGTCTCCAAAATAATAAATGTGTTAATTGTGCCCGCACGTCATCCGTCGTGGCACGCACATTGGAGTCATGGCAATCGATTTTTTGACCCAATGCGCTCTTTATGAAGACCTTATATCTCAGTGAAAATCGATAAGATCCGAAAAGAGGGGAGTTAACACGAGCAAAACTGCTCGCGTGCGGCTGCAACGACTACCAAGCCCTGGTATATAGCATTGTAAGTGTTAAGTTTTCTGATTCCTTTTGCAAATTACATATCAAGGAGATGCTGGGAGTGGGGTGGGTGGGGTGATGAAGCCTGGAGCAACTTTAAAGGGAAGATAAACCCCAAGAACAATGTGGATTGAGTGAAAGCAGCAACATTAGTAGAACACATCAGTGAAAGTTTGAAGAAAATCGGACAATCGATGCAAAAGTTATGAATTTTTAAAGTTTTGGTGTTGGAACCGCTGGATGAGGAGACTACTAGAGGTTATGACGTATGAGTGGACTACAATATCAAGAAAATATAAAGAAAATACTACAAAAATCCATTTTTCATGAAAATTACAAATTCCATCAACTTGATATTGACATATGTTAAGGGTTGCAATTATTCCCCCTGCTTTCTGAAAGCGGTTGGTCCACTGCTCTTTCATAATTCTAGAAAAGTGAATTTTTGTTGAATATCCTTTATATTTTCTTTGTATTGTTGTCCACTCATACGTCATATCCTCTAGTAGTCTCCTCATCCAGCGGTTCCAACACCAAAACTTTAAAAATTCATAACTTTTGCATCGATTGTCCGATTTTTCTCAAACTTTCACTGATGTGTTCTACTAACGTTGCTGCTTTCACTCAATCCACATTGCTCTTTGGGTTTACCTTCCCTTTAAAAAGAGACAGAGGTATCCAAGTGAAAATCTCGTGAAAAAACAAACCACACACACACAGAGAAACAAAAGAGGATAGCTGGTCAAAAAACGCCATTGAAAGCTCATCCGTCAACACAGCGGGACTATAATACTATGGCTGGTGCATTGATTTAAAAGATAGTTATCGCAAATGTATTTCGAGATTCGAGGATTAGAGGAAGGGTCTTTCTTGATTTAATAAAGTTCTGGCATTCCAACGCCATAAAGCGCATAATGGGATCGTAAATCGTGTTAGGCTATGAGCTCGAAAACGAACCACCGGTGTCTGGAGGTGCATGGACGGAGTGCGTTCTCGGTGAGCGCCGCGTGTCGTGGCTGTAGTCGAGAGATTGGTGGAGAACAGCATACTTGCATAAGTACGGTAAGATGACAATATATTGAAGAGCAGAATAAAATACATCAGGGAGGTGACCTCCCTGAATACATAGATCTTCATCTGCAGCTCCATTATGTCCATTGTGCGGTAAAACGAATAGAAGTCAGAGGTATGATGTAACCAGACGCTCCTGGCTATACCCCTGATGTGCATGATGGCGTTGTGCTGTCCGCTATCACCTGGTGGTAAACGACGTGTCACGCTGTCATATCTCAGAATTAAAGTACAATACTGTCTTCATCTCCTTTGTGGTTTTTGCATGATATAATAAAATCAAACAAATTATGTGATATAGAAGTTTAGCCCATATAGGATCTAGAATAAGATGGTCATGTCTAACTGCTAGCAGGGAGGTGAGAGGACACCTCCCTGCTGCTAGTAACTTTAGGTCTGTAATTTCACGTTTTGGACACGATGTAGAAATGAAAACCTCGAATCATTCGTCTCAAAGTTTTGTCGTATTGCAATGACCTCGTAATGAAAAGAAAAATATTAGGGGTTATAATGGCTAGATTTTGTGATTCTCAAGACTACACGAGACTACTGCAAGAGTTGAAAGAGTAAACACATAGGGCCTACACACGCACAAATAATAGCTCGAGACGCGGGACAAGAACACTTGAACCTTCATACTTCACCATGCATCCAGAAGTGGAACAAATCATCTCACAGTAATATTATTATTTTTTTTTTTACTTTTTTTTTTTTTACTTTTTTTTTAAAAAGAGTAGAGTAGACAAGAAGCCAGGGCCTTGCTCGTCCCCTGGCACTGCCACACGCGCCCCTCGATGATCCCAACTGATGACGAAAGGCAGAGGAATGCCAAGAAATTATCTCGTAAATGTCCAAGTGCTTCAACGACCTCATACACCTTGTACGTACAACCAGGGAGGTGAGAGGAATACTTGACGGCCTCACATGGCAGGGTTTATAGGACGCGTGCTAGCACTTTGGACAACGAGGCCTTGCTAGATAGGGATGTATTTCTTTGATGACTGTGTGTGTGTGGCCGACAAATAATGAGAAATTGCATTAGGCGCATTCAGGCTCCCTCCACACGCCGCATTTTTGTGACCGTTTTTGCATTTTCTAGAATCACTAAAGTGATAGAACAACACTTCAGTAAATTCTATGAGTTCTAAGCTTTCTATTGATATCTAAATTGCCATATTCAAGGTTTCCATTACCAACAACGTTGATATTCGATATGTCATAAGTATAATATGTTAATTCTCACTTCTACGAGTTATGTCGCTAGTGGGTACACAATGGCACCTAATGACACACGTGTAGGCCTATAAGGCCTACTGAGTATGTAAAAGTAGAACGAAGGCTTTTTTCCCCCTCAGTGATTTATGTTTTTACATAATAGTATTCCTACGTAGTAGACCTACATGTAAGTATTCATTCATTTATTTACTTAGGAATCGATACAACAATCAGTCTATCTATTTATCTACCGATCGATCTATCTGTCCGTCTGTCTATCTATCTACCTATCTACTCTTTGCATCTTTGCTTATCTATTAATATTCTGCGTTATGTAATAAAATAATAAAAATGTTTGCAATCAGAATGCAGTGTTCAATAATTTTGCTTTCACAGTTTTGGCATATAAGTAGGCCCTATATTGAGCTTCAGGTCATATCAATTTTATTGCTCTCTTCTTTTTCTCTTTGTTCTCTTTCTTATCATCATATAAATAGTGACCATCATGATTATCGCCATAACTCCTCTGTCAGTCATTCGTACTTGTTTATTTATTTATTTATCTATCTTTTTGCAGGTAAACAATAGTTTGAGGATTGTTGCTATCTCAAGTACAATATTCTCATCGCAATGGCAGAGAGGCAGAATGGGAGAGAAAAGAGATAGGAAGAAAAGAAGAAAGGAAGAAAAAAGGAGAAAGGATGAAGAAGTAGAAAAGGAGCGTCCTCTTACGAAGTTCGTCACGTTACTGAGGATGATGAGTTTGTTCCTTTTTTCTTCCTTCATCTATCTTTCCTCTTCATCTCTCCATCTCCCTCTCTTTCTTTCTCTCTCTCTCTCTCTCTGTCTGCATCTGAACCTTTTATTTACGTTGCCAAATCCAACGGATAAAATATATAGCGTGGGATTGTGCCAAAACGGAGCCCGGTTAATAAATTTGAGGTCTTTAATGGCTGGGAAAAAAACTCTCCCTGCTCAATGTCACGCACTCCCGTCTTTGCAGACGACCACCGATGAATTCTTGCCTTATTCCCAAAATTTTATTCTTTTTTTTTCACATTTCCTGCTCTTTTTTTTTTTTAACGCCATGCAGTTCGTTCACAGCAACGAAGGACACAAGGGAACGTCGACGCATATACTGACCAACAATAAATCACAAAATACAGGGAGACAGAAAGAGAAAGAGAGAGAGAGAGAGAGAGAGAGAGAGGGGGGGGGAGGGAGGGGGGAAGGGAGGGAGAAAACTTTACTCCGACGTTCGTCCAAAACTCACATAAAAACAAGAGTACCCAATTATAAACAGTTTAACTATGGGAAAGTCATAAAGAGCCACGCAAAAATATACCGACGCCACGCACCGCGAAAGTCGCGAAGTATAAATCCATTACAAAAAAAAAAGGACTTTAAAGGATCACTTTCTGTATCAGTCAAAAAATCTACAGATGACATCATTCTGGGGATGGGAAAAGAGCGGAAAGAGGCAGTGTGTGTGTATGTGTGTGTGTGTGTGTGTGTGTGTGTGTGTGTGTGTGTGTGTGTGTGTTGGTAGATATATTTTGTTATGGTAAGTCATACTGGAAATTTAATAACAGTTTATGTATGGATAGAGAATTTGTTGAAAAATTTAGTAATGAAATAATTAGATTAAGGGAAGAATTGAGTTTGAGTATTCAGGGTAAACGATTGTTATGGGATTTTATGAAAATGAAAATGAGGGGATATATTATAAGTTATTCTAAAGATAAAGCAAAATTGAGAAGAAGTAGAATAGAGGAGTTAGAAAGAAATATTGAGGAATTAGAGAACCAGATATTAGTTTCATCCAGCAATGCGGTAGTAGATGATATAGAGGAGAAGAAATCGGACTTACGAAAAATATATGAGTATTCTCGACAAGGTTTGAGAGTTCGGTCTAGGGCTGAATGGTTTGAAGAAGGAGAAACAAAAACACAGTATTTTGAACAATTGTTGAAATCTAATAAAAAGAAAAGTGTTATTAAGGAAATATATGATAATAAAGAACAGTTGATAAAGGATGTAAATGGAATAATGAAAGTAATTAGGTTATTTTATGAAAAGTTGTATTCTAATAATGATGAAAATATCTATGATATAAATTGTGTTTTTTTTTTATGATATTCCGAAATTAAGTGAAGAGAGTAGAGAAAGTTGTGAAGGGAAAGTTAATATAAATGAATGTTTTATGGTTTTAAAAGAAATGAAAGGTAATAAAGCTCCTGGAAACGATGGTTTCACAGTGGAGTTTTATCTCACTTTCTGGTCGGTTCTGGGGCAAATGATGGTAGATGCTCTGAATGAGGCATATGATGAAGGGGCTTTATCAATATCAGAAAAGCAAGGTGTTATTACTTTATTAGAAAAAGAAAATAGGGATGTACTATACATCAAAAATTATAGACCAATTACACTTTTGAATGTAGATTATAAGATATTATCTAAGGTCTTATCAAATAGAATTAAAGAAGTTTTGGGAGAGATTATTCATTTTGATCAAGTTGGGTACATAAAGAATAGGAATATAGGAGAAGCGGTAAGATTAGTAGATGATATGTTATTTCATTCTTTGCACAGCGGTCACAGTGGATTTCGAAAAAGCGTTTGATTCAGTTGCACATGAATTTTTATTTCGGGTCTTACATAGGTTTGGTTTCGGTGAATCGTTTTGTTCCTGGGTTAAGGTGCTTTATAAGGATATTAGCAGTTGTGTTATGAATGGAGGGCACTCTACTGGTTATTTCAAAATCAAGAGAGGGGTTAGGCAAGGTGATCCCCTGTCTCCGTATTTGTTTTTATTAGTAATTGAAACACTGGCACAAGTAGTAAGGAAAGATAACACTGTAAAAGGAATATGTTTTGGGGGAAATGAAATAAAGCAAATTTTATATGCGGATGATATTTCGTTGTTTATAAAGGACATAAAATCTTTAAATAGGTTACAGTATATTTTTGATGAATTCGGGAAAATAAGCGGTTTAATTGTAAATAAAGAAAAATTTAATTTTTTGTGGATGGGTAAGGATACAGAGAAACCTGTATTATCTGTATCTGGAAAATATGTTGATGCAGTTAAAATTTTGGGGGTGAATTTTGTAAGAGATGTGAGGGGGATGAATGAGATCAATTTTAAAGAAATATTGAGTAGAATAAAAAAGTTGTTAGGATGGTGGAAACAGCGTGATTTAACACTCATGGGAAAAATTCATTTGTTGAAAACTTATGCATTATCAAGGTTAAATTATGTTTCATCACTCATAGTTGTTCCTCAATGGATATTTCCTGAATTGGATAAGATGATTTTTGAATTTTTGTGGAATGGTAAAGACCGGGTAAAAAGGAATATTATGTATCAAGATTATGTTAATGGGGGACTGCGAATGATAAATTTTAAGTTGTTTGTCAAAACGCAACGTATTATGTGGCTGAAACGTTTATTGTATGGTGAGAAGAAATCTGGGTGGAAAATGTATTTTGATTTTAGTTTTCGATCAGTAGGAGGAAGGTTCTTATTTTTATGTGACTATGAATGGTCTAGATTGACATTGACAAATCCAGTTCCACCTTTTTATTTAGAAATGGTTAAGGTATGGCAGGAAATGGATAAATGTAGGAATTTTGAAGATGAAGTGATGAATCCAGTTATATTTAATAATAGAAAAGTATGTATAAAAGGGAAGAGTATTTTTGATTGTGATTTATATGAAAAAGGTGTTTATAATGTACATCATATTTTACAAGGAGGTTTTATTAAACCCGTTGGGTATTTTCGAAATTTAGATATTATGGGAAATGGTATATTTAAGATAAATGATATTTATAATGTTCTTCCAGAAAAGTGGAAAGAGTCCGCAGGGAGTGTAAAGTTTCAGCAAATTGATGTATTAAATTATGATATACAGGTGAAGATTTTTGGTAAGATATTAGAATTTCAAAATATTAAATCAAAAATAGTGTATGAGTATTTTGTTACAGCTTTACAAGAATTGTATACTCTGGAAATAAGATATGGTGAAGTGAAGTATGATTGCAGTGATAAGGAAATTAGAAATTTATTTCTTAGACCTAGAAGCACGACTTTACTTAGTAAACATAGGGAATTTCAGTTTAAGTTGTTACACGGGGTGATATATACAAGGGAACATTTGAAGGGTTTGTTTGCAAAAACCGATAAGTCCATTTTTGAAGATTTTGAAATACGATCTCTGTCATAAAGTACAAAATAATACCTTTTAAATGATATATTGGTCACTACATAAAAAGGTATATTTTTTAAGTTACGGTCAAAAGAAGCAAAAATTTTCTTATTATTCTCTTTATTTTTCTTGACCTTTAATCGCAAATATCTCCATTTGGCAAAATGGACTTATCGGTTTTTGCAAACAAACTCTTCATTTGTTTAAGTTTGGTTTTGTGAATGATAATCTTTGTTCTTTTTGTCAATTGGAAAGGGAAACTTATTCACATATATTTTTTGATTGTGTGAAAGTAAAGCCGATATGGCAGTTTCTTATTGAGTTTTATGATTTAGTTGAGTTAGAAGAATTAGAATGGAGAGATATTTTTTTAGGTTTACGAGGTAGTTCAAATCGAATCAAATGCGTGAATGCCTTGATAATTTTGATGAAAATTGTAATATTTCGGTCAAGAGAACAAAATAAGTTACCTAAGAGGGAAAAGATAAAGAAATTTGTTCTGGATTTTATAGAGGAGGAAAAGAACGTTGCGGTTAAAGCAGGTAAGCTCGGTTTTCATTTGCAAAAATGGGAGCAGTTGAAACTTTCATAGAGTCAGATGTATGGTCAGTTTAGGTTTTAGCCGTATTAATGTTTAGGAATTGGTATATGTATCAGCATTATGCTGGTCACTTTTTTTTTTTCCCCCATGTAAAATGTTTAGTTAGCTTCGGTTTTAATTTGGTGTGTGTTTAACTGTCAAAGAAACAGGTAACCAAGATACCACAAGTATGTAGTGTGATTTGGCGTGCAAATGTTGGTGTTTGTGAGTGCGCACTGGTGGGTATGTTGTTGTTGTTTTGGTTGATGTCTAGTGCATATATGGGTGTGTGTGTGTTGAGGGAAGGCTACGGGGGGGGGGGGGTATGTTAGTGGGGAAATAGGTGGGGATGGTTAG
The DNA here is from genome assembly GCF_964275005.1 of Diadema setosum. NCBI lineage: Eukaryota > Metazoa > Echinodermata > Echinoidea > Diadematoida > Diadematidae > Diadema > Diadema setosum. The sequence goes on from NC_092699.1 coordinate 5,572,502, forward strand.
GGTTATAGGTAGATGTAGTTAGGTTAGAGTAGAGTAATGGTTAGCGGGGAAATAGGTGGGGATGGTTAGGGTTAGGTAGATGTAGTTAGGCAATGGTAGAATAATGGTTAAGGGGTCAGGCAGGAATATGGTTTGTTTTGATGATATACACATATGGTTATTTTGTGCTTGTACGGGGGGGGGGGAGGGGTGGTTGATAGGTTAGATGGAAAAAAAATGATGACTTTTGTTCGGTTAAGTAAAGAATGTTTTTTTTATATGTTTTAGGAACTGCTGTATTCTCAAAAGAGTGTAAGAGAATTTATATAATGAAGTGGATATTGAGCAATCTGATCAAGTTGATCAAGATTTTTTTTCCCTTTAAGAGTTATACTTTATCTGATATATTTATGTATATAGTGCGTGCTCTGCCAAAAAAAAAAAGAAAAAAAAAAGAAAAAAAAAAGGAAGTTAAGTGAAAAAGTGATTGAGTAGCACACATTTCTTAGTCGGTGTGTGAGTGATAAGGCACATTCGGATTGGCTTGATTAGGCTGATCAAAATAGCTTTTTCTGAGAATTATGTAGATTTTTATGTCATTTCCCTTATAAAAACAGGGTATGATTTGGTAAAAAGAATCAAATATATTGTACTGTATGTTTGAAAAATGATTTAGCAGCACAAGAAAGAAGAATACAGCTGCTTTCTTCTTTTGTTGGTGGATGTATTAATTTTATTGTTAATATGGATTTCACATTGAATGAAACTCAAATAAAAGAATATTATAAAAAAAAAAGTGTGTGTGTGTGTGTGTGTGTGAAGGAGAGAAAAATTAGGCAGATAAATGAACGAAAAATGCTATCAAAGTAGATGAATACACATTCTTAAAGACAAGAGAGGGAGAGAGAAAAGAGAGAGAGAAAAAAATTTGAGGGGTCTGTATAATGGAAGATTATGTTGGACAGTTTAATAACTTATGATGTCTAGATAAAGTTTAGTACTGTTCCTTGCAACAATGGTGACGATGATTATGAAAATTATGATGATTATCACATAATCATCACATCATGTAAAGTGAAGATCCGAAAACGTTTGATAAACGTTTGGTAAAGTTTATAGGAAAAGTTTCAGGGAGAGTCGCGCTGTTCCAGTGGGGTTATTTTAAGACTTTGAGAGGGGCATATTTTTCGCCACTCCGTATCTCAAAAATAAATTGACTAGATCGAGTAGAAATTAACAATGTATCGTGCAAAACGAACTTTACTACATTGTGCTATGAATTTCGGGATGGGGATATGCTTTCGTAAAAGTCATTGCATTAATTACATATCAACAGGAAGAGTGAAGTGTACTACACAGAACGAGCATGTTGCTGCCATGGTACAGGACGGGTCATATGTCTACTAATGATGAACACTCAAATCGTGACTACAGTTGTAAACTTTTATATACTGTCATGTAGTAGGCCTATATGAAATGACAAAAAAAAATACAATAGACCTTATATCGTTAGTAATAGATTATCGTACGGTGGATGAGACCTCGTCATCGCGACGCCTTGAGTGGGAATAGGTTATTCGCGTTGCTGTTGAATTATTGACAAAAATCGGACTTTTTACAAATTTCTCTGTAGGCCTACACACCAATGGGAAAGTTAAGATTTCAAATCATCATATTATACTTTGTATCAGGTGAATATGAATGATAAAACAGAAGTTAGTAACAAATTACATTGGCGAACTTTTTAAAATTCCATATCTTTATTGGAAATTGTAATCATTGTATGCATTGCAGGTGTTCATCACTTTGTATATTGCTAAGACGACGTCTGCCATATCTTTAAAGGGAAGATAAACCCTAAAAGCAATGTGGATTGAGTGAAAGCAGCAACATTAGTAGAACGCATCGGTGAAAGTTTGAAGAAAATCGGACAATCTATGCAAAAGTTATGAATTTTTACAGTTTTGGTGTTGGAACCACTGGATGAGGAGACTACTAGAAGTTATGACGTATTAGTGGACAACAATACAAAGAAAATATAGAGAAAATTCTACAAAAATCCATTTTTCATGAAAATTACAAATTCCGTCAACTTCATACTGACATATGTTAAGGGTAGCAATTATTCCCCCTGCTTTCTGAAAGAGGTCAGTCAAGTTCTCTTTCATAATGCTACAAAAATGAATTTTTGTTGAATTTCCTTTATATTTTCTTTATATTGTTGTCCTCTCATACGTCATAACCTCTAGTAGTCTCCTCGTCCAGCGGTTCCAACACCAAAACTTTAAAAATTCATAACTTTTGCATGGACTGTCCGATTTTCCTCAAACTTTCACTGATGCGTTCTACTGCATGTTGCTGCTTTCACTCAATCCACATTGCTCTTTGGGTTTACCTTCCCTTTAAGTTATACCAGGGAGGTGAGACCTTCCTGGTTTTGCCTGGTGGGAATGACGTGTGCGTTTCGCGATTTTAGAAAAAATACGGGTTGTAGGTGATGAGTAGCTTCGTCGGGATCATGCCTGTTTAGGTCAGATTGGAATAATATTCTTTTAATAGCCTAACCTAAAACAAAAGAAGAAGGAAGAAGGAAAGACAAAAACATAGTCCTGGCAGTTTCTTCATTGTCTTCATTCACTGAGAATATCCAACGAGATCTTTTGTTTATCCTTTTTTTTCCGTTCTCAAAAGATCGTCTGGTAGGTGGAGCTCCAGAATGAACTCAGCTCAACACGGCCACCGCGCTCGGGGCGCACACACGCACGCACGCAGGCTGGGTGGGTGGCGCGTGCATCGCTCTCTGCCGTGTAAAGTCTTTGTAAAAGGGACGAGCGAGACTCGCGCCACTCTCATGCAATTGCAAGTTAGTTGAGTGTGTTTCTTTTCAAGCACCGATCCTCGGGCTGTAAATAAACGAGACGGGGCCAGAGAACAGATCGAATTCAGCCGTATATTTATGTTTACGTCATTCAAGCAAAAGGTTCTGACTTTCGTCGATACAGACGATTCCCAAGAAAAAGTAAACAACATAAGAACAAAGCAGTGAGTCAACGCTTGACGCGCGCGCTTTCGAAACCGAAACACTATAGCCCGTTATCTTCGCGCTCTTTTTCTGCTGTCAGCGAAGGAGCCCAAAACATTCGATACGGTTGGCAAGAAAATTGAGCGATACCCATTGCATGAGAAGAATGAGAAAACTCTCAATGCTCCGAGATTGGACCGTTAAAAGGACGAAGATTTGGTTTTGATGAGAAGCAAAAACGAGAAAAACATTCCGCGCATGCCCACGGATTTTCGCGGCCAGCGGGGGATAACGCTTAGCGTGGCGGGTGAGGCGCGCAGCCCTGAGAAACGTCTGAGCAGAGCAAAAACATTATAATTACACACCCAAGGTAATTATAGAATTTACCGCCTTCTCTGTTTAATGCAAACGACCACCAGAACTGCAGGGGGTTCACGTCGTATTAATTCTTGAAAGCTTGAGCGCTGTTACAAGGTTAGTGTCTCAACCATGAATGCAAGGGACGGATCGACGCAGACGATAGATGGCGTGTATCGATACTCTTGTATCTAATGACGACCTCCATCATCCCTCCAGCGTTTTGGGCGGAACTATTTTACCCCAAATTCCATGTCATAATTGACAAGAAACTATGAAAGTTTAAAGTCAAAATTGCATCATGATAATCTAGTATGGCATGCATTATCTACCAATGTCACCCTCAAGCTCAGTAGAATATTATTTTTTTTTGTTGTTGCTTGAACACGAAAAACTAATGATTTTGGTACATTGAAGTGGCACAGGGATGAATTGCATGTCATTCTGTGACAGCGTGTATAAGTTCGTCATGACAGTTACTGCAAAGTAGGCATGTGTAGCCGCCCCACCCCTCCTCCTTCCGCGAAGATGGTTGCAGACAGTAAAACGGTTTTATGACAATGTTATAAAGGCGCGATGAATGATAAGGCGCGATTTGGAATAAAAATAGTCTCCGACATGATCAAAATAAACAACCGAAGAAAACGTGCTTCCAACCACGTTAATTTTCTTCCTTCCAACCTGTAATGGTTTATGTCAGATCTTGGCACCGTATGAATTGCCGTCTCGTTCTGTCGTTCATGGCATGAGAGGTGCTAATTTATGATTCATAATCTCTCTCCAAACATATAGTTTTCTCTGAAGTAAAACACGAAAAGAAGACTGATATCCCATCGTGTATTTTCCTGTGTACTTCAGCTGCAGGTGTCCATTTTGGTGTGATGTGTGGTATGTGCGTGTGTGTGTGTGTGTGTGTGTGTGTGTGTGTGTGTGTGTGTGTGTGTGTGTGTGTGTGTGTTTACGTGTTACATTTATGCTCCCATGTCCGTGCGAGGTTGCTTTACAGTGAAATGACCGGGAGCAACATCCGTGACACGCGCGAGAAGTCGTCATCATTGGAAGCTTTGACACTTTATTCTATGGAAAGTCCAGATATAATTATGAGCGTCTTATTTCTCGGAAGATCTTACAGCAAATGGACGATGGCAGAATCCCTGAGAGTACAGATATTTGCAACGGTTACAACGTTCGTTATTCCGAAGGTTCGTTAATCCGAAAATGAAAAAGGTTCGTTATTCCGAAGATTTGTTAATCCGACAGTGAAGTAGAATTCATTATTCCGAAAGTGAAAACGGGTTCGTAAGTCCGAAGGTTCGTTAGTATGCATTGTCTTTACATTTCGGATTGACGAACCTTCGGAATATTTAACCTCATGCCATTTTCGGATTAATGAACCCTTAGGAATAACGAACTTTCGGAATAACGCCACAAATGTTCGGATTAACGAAACCTTTTTCATTTTCGGATTAACAAACTTGTAGACATATAATGGAATTGCGTGTTTCGGAATAACGAACCTTCTGAATAACGAACTTTACTTCATTTTCGGAATAACGAACTGATCACCTATTTGGGTGGGTACGTCTTTATTTGTAACTTCATCTATGTAAGGGCTTATGGCATACAGAGGGGAATGGAAAAGTGGGAAAGAGAAACAAATAGCAAGAAGATTCACACAAATACCAATCTGCCAATAGAGGGAGTTTACATATCCATAAAGATAGATAGATAAAGCCTAGATAGATAGATAGATAGACAGATAGCATAGATTGATAGATATAGATAGATAGATCAGGTCATAGACTGATGGACATGCAGATTAAAGGAGAGGGACAGAGAGATAGATATAGATACATACCATAGATAGATAGATAGATAGATATAGATAGATATGTAAGAGTGCTGGTTTTATGGTGTTGGTAGCGTGGTGTGCACTCTCAACTATATAGTATACGATGTCAAGCCACAGTCGAACATTAGTTAATGCAGGAGACAAGGTGGTGGTTCCAAGACATACACTTTAGTTTATTAAATGTAATGATCAGGAATTCCAGAATGGTGTATAATACTGACGAGGGAATATTGTTGGTAGTATTATGTAAAGAACACTGTTCCACTCCTTCTTGGCACATGACCGAACAGAGTCGGGGCCGGAGTAAGATTGATTCCTCAACTCCAGAAGCATAATATAATCAATAGGGACATGAATAGAAGTTAAGAGATTAGTAGGAGAGGGTCTATGATGTGGGGATTATAGGTTCATTGAACAGTACTGTGTAAGGGACTGGTGGTGGGAATTGTAAACACAGTTGGTCTGAATTTACTTAAACTTGATTGAGGACAAAGGGAAGGATTAACTATTGAGTAGAGATTAACCAAAGTAATAACAAAGATGGTTGGGTTCTGAATGGAAGTTTCATTGGAGGTTTGATGGTCTT